>NC_085138.1:206901707-206926707 GCF_035046485.1 Aedes albopictus
ATTTCTTCGGGAATTGTGCTTAATGTTTTTTTTAATAAATTCTTATAATAATTCCACGCTAAGTTTTCCAGGTATTTCTCCACGAATTTCTTCAGCAGCCCTCCCTTTCAGAAATTACCCTGGGTTTCTTTCAGGGATTTCAACAGGAATTACACAGAAGATTTACTTCAAACCTCCAAGCATTCATTCAAAAATTCTTACATGAGTTCCTTCTTAAACTTCTTCGGGAATGCCTTCAGAAATAACTCCTAAATGTCAAGGAGATTTCTTCAGGAGTTTTTCCATTTTTTTTTTCAAAACTCAACTAGATTTTTTCAAGAAAAAATCCTCCAGATTCTTTTGGGAACTTTTTCAAGAGTTCCGCCAGGAATCCCGTGGAAATATCGTCAGGGGTTACTTAAGAAACTTTAGAAGGTTTATTTTTTCCTAGCGATTCTTTCAGAAATGTCTCTTGAGATTCCTTCGGATAATTCTCCAGGAATTCTATCAAATATTCTTCCACGGATCCGTACAGAAGTATTTGACGAATACAAAAAAAAAAAAATACTGGAGAAACTCTTCAAGGGTTTCCTGAAGGCATTTCTGAAGGAATCCTTGGAAATTGCTCTATATCGGAATTTGCGGAGCAGAATTGATCGGCGGTAATTAAAAACAAGTCTGGAAAAAGAAATTTCTGAAGAAGTTGATTATTTTGTTGAATCTCTGGAGGAATGTACTTATTGACTAATGTTCTGCAGCAATACCAAGAAGAACTTCTTCAGATATTCCAGAAACATCAAGAAACAGCTTGAGTTTGATTGACCGCCCGTGGATGGATCGCCAGACCAGCTACATCCACACAAGAAACCAATGAGATGTCTGCCGGGGACAGGCGTTGGTGTGAGAGCGTTGGTGATCTTCTATTTTAGGCGACAATGGCGCCTGCCACGTCAGGTTGCAGGTCAATGTGGAGAAGGGGAAGGAAGTGATGATTGCAATCGTTTGTATTCACCGCAGACCGAATATACCTCTGCTTCTGTACACATTCATGCGGATGTCGGAGCGTTGATAGGATATGGTTGGCAAAGGGTTCACACATAGGAGCGTGGATGCCAGGCGTAAGGTGATAGATTAGTGCGATTATTACTATGAAGCTTATGCGGCTCAGTTCGGTTGATTGCATAGCTTGTAGGCGTTATCTGATAGGGTATTGGTTCCCTTATGAGGCATGTGGCTCTCATTTTCATCCCACGAAAGGATTGAAGCGCTGTTAGTTTTGTTCCTTATTTTTGTGTTTTTTCTTAGAAGTGAGCACCCATGAAAACAAAAAGAACGGAGTCAATCGGTGCCGTAATCGCTTGTTTTCGAATAGAATGGAAATGGGAGCATGAGATTACTGATGGCACACATACCCTAGATTGACACTGTGCTGTGAAAGTTGGAAGGAAGGGAAACGGCTTTTCAACCGTTTCTTGTTCTAGTGATGGCTATGAACATATCCTTCTTCTTATTCTTCTTTGTGGCTTAACGTTCGCATTGGAACTTGGCCTGCCTCTCTTCAACTTAGTGTTCTTTGAGCACTTCCACAGTTATTAATTGAAGGGCTTTCTTTCCCTGCCATTGCATGAATTTGTACATTGTGTGGCAAGTACAATGATACATACACTATGCCTACTATATCCATGAGTTGTATATATAGAGAGGAGAGTATGGAGAAAGTGGATAGAAAGATACAAAGAAAAAGAAATGGACGGGCCACTAGACTGCCAAGCCCGTCTATTTTTGATATACTTTGATTGTTTAAATAGATTCTTTGATTTTTTTATGGATGCGCATAGCATTTCTTTTTGAAACAGTGAACCGCGAGACAAAATGCCTAAAAACTCGTGTTCCTGAATCGACAACAACAATTGTAGCCAGCGGATAGAGGAAGTGGCAACTGACGACAAGGTATTTAGGGAGCCGTTCCGCCGTGAGCGAAAGCTATTTGGCTTAGCGATGCCCTTGCGTATGTGCTATGCGACCATACCTCAGATTCCGTGTTTCCAGCCACTCCTGAAAGTTACATATAATAATTGAAACAAGTTTTTCCTATCCTGAATTGCTTTCTCTACTCCTATCTGAAATTTTTCCGTGTATCCTTCCTTTGTTATTCCATGACTCCCTGTCCACTCCTGAAAGTCAGTTGCTGTAGTACCGGAGGGACCAAGGATCATCAATCTGTTGTTGTTGCTGTTGCTGCTGTTCTCGCTGTTGTTGCTGTTCTAGCTAATGTTGCTGTTTATGCTTCTGGAATTGGCGGTCGAAAGCTGTTCGCCATTCTGCTATTTTTATCACAGAATGCTGCTTAAATCCATTGTCAACTGAACTTTGACCATTGATGAATTAGTAATGGATGTGTTAATAGATATTATTTTTTACTCGTTTGACCTTGAACTTGCGTGTTGTTTTGATTTCATGGGTGGTTTTTTTCTGAGGCAATATTTGTGCAATTGTCTTGACTATGGATGATTTTCTAGTTAACAATGCTTCTCCAAACATCATTATACCAAGAGTCGTTCTTAATGCTGCTCTGAAAAACGAATTTCTTAATATCTGTCATTTAAATGTTCAAAGTTTAATTGCGCGTAGTTTTTCTAAATTTCAAGAACTGAAGCTAAACTTTAGCTATAGCAAAGTTGACGTTATTTGTTTCACGGAAACGTGGTTAAATAACACTATCAACAACACAACACTTAACATAAATGGGTACAGGCTCATAAGAAATGATAGAAACAGGCATGGTGGAGGCATCTGTGTTTATTTGAAGAATAATCTATCGTATAAAGTTGTGTCAATGTCCCCTAGTTCTTCCCCTGATTTTTGCGGCACTGAGTTTTTAATCATTGAAATTAAAGTTGGAGATGACAAAATATTGTTGGGTGTCGTATATAATCCCCCGAATACTGATTGCACCGACATTCTAAGTAGTATTCTGGATAACTGTATAGTTAATTGCAGTAGTTCGTACTTTATAGGTGATTTAATTCAGATTTATCAAAAAATTCTTGCAGGCCACGCCGATTTAACGAAATGTTGGATACTTTGCCGTATAAATGTATAAATTCTGAACCAACGTATTTCCACAGAACTGGATGCTCCTTACTAGATCTTCTAATAACGGATACACCTGATACTGTTGTTAAACATGATCAGATTTCTATGCCTGGCATTTCCAATCACGACTTAATATTTTGCTCTCTACGCTACTCCTTCAACAGGCATGATAATGTTGTCTACTACTCAGACAATGTCAATTTTGATTGAAGTGCACTATCCGATGACTTCAATAGAATTGATTGGAATGAGTTTTTCTCCATGGAAACCCCCGATGAAAAGTTAGAATTCTTAAACTTTCATTTACTCTATCTACATGATCAGCACATACCTCTACGACAAAAAAAAACAAAATAAAACTCCCTGGTTCAATAACAATATTTCGCGTGCTATAATAAATGGAAATTTAGCATATAATAGCTGGAAAAGATCCAAGACATAAATTGATAGAAGCACCTATAAAAGACTTAGAAATAAAGCGAATGAACTGATTACACAAGCTAAGACTAAGTACGACAGACTGAAGATAAAAGTTGATTTACCGAGCAAACAACTATGGAAAAATATAAAACATTTGGGCATTTCTAAAGACTCTAGGTGTCTGGAACAAAATGACTTGTGTGCGAATAAAATAAATGATTATTTTATCTCCAACTTTGACGATGACTTTATGAATTCTATTAGTTCCTCCCAAGATGGTTTCAAATTTGTTGAATTTCTGGAACATGATATCATTAACATTTTTGCTGTTAAATCCAATGCAGTTGGGTTGGATAACATTCCTATAAGCTTTATCAAAATTTTGTTACCGTTAGCACTACCAACTTACAAACATTTGTTCGATGTTATTATAGAAACTTCCATCTTTCCCCGTGCCTGGAAAAACTCCAAAATAATACCTATCAAAAAGAAAGGTAATTGTTCATCGATTTCTAACTTGCGCCCAATAAGTATTCTTCCCTCCATGTCAAAAAATGTATTCGAAAAACTCCATGTATTCGAAAAACTGATTAAAAATCAAATTACAAAATTTATATCCGATCATGACCTGTTGCACCCTCATCAATCTGGATTCCGTACTAATCATAGCACAAACACAGCACTTATGAAAGTGCATGATGATATATCCCGTGTAATAGATAGGAGAGGAATAGCTATCTTGCTCCGTATAGATTTTGCAAAAGCTTTTGATCGCGTGTCGCACTCGAAACTAGTGAGAAAACTAGTGTACAAGTTTAGTTTCTCTAATTCGGCAACCCAGTTGATTAAGTCATACCTGAGCGAAAGACCACAAGCTGTTTTCCACAATGATGCTTTTTCTTGTTTTAGTTTGATCAAATCCGGGCTCCGTGCTTGGGCCTTTGCTGTTCTCCCTTTTCATTAATGATTTACCTGCAATGTTAGAGTTTTGTTCCATTCACATGTTCGCGGACGATGTACAAGATTATTTGTGTGCTTATGGCGACATTGATATGAATGAGGTTTCCAGGAAAATAAATCATGACCTGAACAATATTTTACGCTGGTCCCGAAATAACTTATTACACGTTAACCCATTCAAAACTAAAGCAATGTTCATAAGTAAGCTAAAAACATTACCAACATTTCCAGCAATATTTTTCGATGGACAAAGAGTTGAGTTTTTCGACCAGCTGAACAATCTCGGTGTGATTTTTACTTCTAATTTATCATGGGATACGTTTATTAACAGCCAATGTGGAAAAATCTACGGAACACTCAAAACACTCAATATGATTAGTAAACATCTAGACACGTCGATGAAAATTAAGTTATGCAAGTCTTTAGTGCTCCCTCATTTTACTTATGGAGATTTTGTGTACAGCAATGCTTCTGCTCTTTCGCTAAACAAACTAAGAGTTGCATTAAACGCATGTATCAGGTACGTTTTCAATCTTAACAGATTCTCACATGTTTCACATTTACAGAACATTCTTATCGGGTGCCAGTTTACACAATTTTACAAGTATAGGGTATGCGTACATATCTATAAAATCATTAAAACTCGATCGCCTTTATATCTATACAGTAAACTTCAGTTCTTGAGGAACACAAGAACGTTGAATCTCTCAATACCTCAGCATTCGTCGTCGTACTACGGTCAGTCTCTGTTTGTGAGAGGCATTTCTAACTGGAATTATCTGTCTCCCCTCCTTAAGTCATCTACTTCTATCTCAGTCTTCAGAAAGGGTCTACTCAGTGAAATTGAACGCATGCAGTAAAAAGGTCAAACAAAGTTAAATTCAGGAACTTTAACTAGATGTAAGAAATGTAGTAGATAATTAATGACAATGCTAACGCAACTAACAATCACTCATTTTACAAGCACCTTTACGACGAATTGATTCAGCATGATGCTGAATAACATTTGGATAATTTTCATGCACAACCTTCGTTCGGATTTTGTTCACACAAATTTGGAGAAACTATAAAGCATAGTGTTGTGTACCAACTGAACTGTTCGTTGTTTAATCGTTTTACAACTATATAGTAGAGCTGTTATTCATCTTTAGCAAATACGATTAAAAATTAAAAAAAGCAAAAATTTTCAATTTCCACGAGAGTTTATGATTGGAACTCAATTATGTGAACAAATATTGTGAAATAATAACCACACATAAATTTACCTAAATCCAGATTCGAACTCGAGACCAGTCGATTGCCATGCGGCATCCTATCTGCGCCATCCTAGAGAAGATGAATTGCAGCGCTCAAATCAAAACATAAACTTCCCGTGGTTTAATAACACAGCGCAACATTTTTTTTGTCTCAAGAGCAAACTTATGTGTCTCCGAAGGATTTCTGGCCGCTGAATCCGAATCCGGGCTCAGATTTGCTCTAACACGTCACAATTTTGAGCTATACCTCAATTTATAGGGCAAAATATGCGATTTTGGGCTTTTTTGACTGCAGGCCATTAAGCTTGGAAAATTTTTTTTTAAGCAATCAAAAGGTTAATTGGTCAATTAACATCTAAATTAACGACTTATGCAAAATATTTCGTTTTACATAATCAAATTTGATAGATTTAAGCATTTTATGTTACTACGAAAACTTGCATGCAACTTTTGGAGAATGACTTGTATGGGAAATGTCGTACCTAACATAAATCGTTTAAAACTATCAAATTCGATTTGGTAAAACGAAATATTTTGCATGAGTCGTTAATTTAGATGTTAATTGACTAATTAACCTTTTGATTGCTTAAAAAAAATGTTTCCTTACTTAATGGCTTTCAGTCAAAAAAGCCCAAAATCGCATATTTTGCCCTATAAATTGAGGTATAGCTCAAAATTGTGACGTGTTAGAGCAAATCTGAGCCCGGATTCGGATTCAGCGGCCCAAAATCCTTCGGAGACACATAAGTTTGCTCTTGAGACAGACAAAAAGTTAATTTTTGTTACGCTGTGTAATGATCAGACTTCGACTCCTATTCAGCAGTGGTGAATTAGCACAACATTATGGTTAACGACTGAACAACAGATTAATTCAGCTGTTGTTCAGTAAAAAACACGCGTTTTTCATCATGTACTCTGTGAGGAAGTATGATGAAACGAAAGCGCTTATGTAACTTGTGAAAAACACATTATACAAATACATGTCCTAATTTTTACATGAACTTAACAAGAAGCAGAAAAAAGTCTTGTTAAACTATGTTGTAAAGGAATTACTGCGAGTCGAATAAAAATCTTATCAAACGCTTGAAAAGTGTTTTAAATTATCATTGTTAATACCAATACGAAAAGTTGAACATTGGTTATTTTTTCAATTGAAATAGCATTTGTACAGTAATGTGTACAGCATAATTTTAGTTCAACTATAATTACTATTATAAAGCAACAATTCAGCATGCATGCTTGTTTGTGGCTGGCGATTGTTAGTTGAGAAATTCACCGCAGTGCAACATTAAAAGAAGGATTATCCTTAAGTTACATGAATTGAAATATAAATAAATAAATAAATAAATACCTAGGCAAATCCACCCTAGAAATGGGACACCACCGACTTACTGGTGGACTCGAGCGATTGCGAACCTGCGCCGCATCTGCCTACGGGCTAGGCGGCGGACGCAACGAAGACGAACTGAGGAAGAGCGAAACGAACGGTGGGTGGTGTTTTCCGCTGCTAAGGTCACGCTGAAGACCGAGATAGGGCTAGTAAAAAAGCCTGCTCTAAGGGTCTCGGTTACAGACCCATTTCGAATACATGGAGTGTTGGCTAAGACAAGAGGTGTAATGGCTCCCGCAGAGCAATCTCCAGAGATGTTGGTGGGCTAGGATCATCGAGGGGATTTTTGCGCGTTATGATCCTAGTCCTTGGCCTCCTTCCGTAAGACCTGCGGAGACAGGGGCTGGCGATGAGGAGAGAGTCACCGATGTGGAACTTGTGGTGTTATCAATGTCTCTTAGCGTAGGTAAAGCCCCAGGTTCTGGCGGAGTTCCGAATCTGGCTTCAGAAGTAACTATTGCTCCCGAGATTTTCAGGTCTGCTGAACCGAAATGTCTGGACGAGGGAGTTTTCCCATAAGTATGGAAGAGAGCTTGGCTCTATTGCCAAAGGCGAAGAAACTACCTGGAGACCCGTCAGCATATAGACCAATATCCCAAGTAATACACTTGTAACAGAAGAATCATTGCGGCGCAGGTTTTTGTTGCGCAGCAGTCACTGTGACTTACTTCTAACAAATAAATACGTACTTGCTAGAAGTAAGTCACAGTGACTTCTGCGTAACAAAAACCTGCGCCGCCGTGACTCTTTTGTGACAAGTGTGTTACTTGGGATGCTTGATCGACATGGTTGGAAAGGTGCTCGAAAAGACCATCCTCAATAGAATGTTGAGGCACACCGATGGTGTACATGGTCTCTCGAACAACCAGTTCGGTCTCCGGAAGGGGAGGTTGACCGTAGACGCTATCCTGTCGGTTAGAAAAACCGCCGAGATAGCGCTACAGCATAAGAGGAGAGGGACTCACTACTGGGCAGTAGTCACTCTGAATGTAAGGGACGCGTTCAATAGCGCCAGTTGGGTCACTATTGCCGATGCGCTCCTGCGTCTGGGGATTCCCGTGTACCAGTTCAAGATTCTTGGGAGTTACTTCCAGAATCGAGTACTACTTTACTGTTGAGAACCACTGGAATGGACTAGTCTCTCATGCTCTCGCCGATCTGCGTGCTCGCCGATAGCATTTCGTTATGCCTCGGCCGATGCACAATCGCAGAGATTAATTAGATTAGAAGAATTGTAACCGCCGTGTTGTATATACGTGTCGTCTTGTAATGTAATTTTAATGTGAATAAAGTTATGTTTTAATGTGTTTGTTATTCGCTACGCCTGGGAGTATAATTAGAAAGTAATGTCTCCCGGCCACCCCGAACTCCAGGACGTAACATTTACGGACACAGAGATGGGTCGGAAGTGCTTTGACATAACCTCAGGAGTCCGGTAAGTTTCCATCCTGGGTTCGGTGTTACAATTTTTAGAATGTATTTCATTTGAGATCACTAGCATATCCCAATAACAACCCTGTTGAACATTTACAGCGGCATTTACTTGAGCTTTCGAGGAAGGATAATATTGATTTCACACTAGCACCCAAAATGAACCCCCAAATCAACAGTAGCAACAGAACAGAGGCCGCACCGCTTTGCCCCTCGCTGAGTAAGCCAATTTTACAACACCCAGTTAATTCATTTTAACGCTTCCATTCGATTCAATTACAAACATTATCTCTTGGAAAATCCCTTCGGAGCTCCGGTTATTTATAGCCCCCGGAATGGAAACTCCGAAAATAAAAAAAATAAATACTGTGAAACAACAACAGCTACTAACAAACGTGAGCTTCATTGGCCTTCCTCCCTCCAACCTCTCCCCCTTCCGAAGCTCGGAAACATGAGATAAATTCTACAGTAGCGAAATAAAAACTGACCACTAGGGTGGACCACAAAATGGGTCTCAAATTTGGAATTTCAAACCTTCTTCTGTGTGCAGAAATTTTGGTCTTAGATATGATGCTTTGAAAATTTGGGATCACTGCATTAGCAGTGCTTCCGTCAGAAGTTCAATGCTCGCTCAAATGCGTGGGCCACTCTAGTGACCACAAGAACTGAAAACTCATGCCCGTCGCCACCACTGGAATGGATTTGGAGGGGTCGGTAGCGCAAAACACGTTTCACATTCCACACCTTTGGCCCCCTTTTTTTGTTGTTCTGTCGATCGTGGTAGAAAGCGCTGTTTGTGTGTGCTTTCCGAACGCGGTTCCGCAACGGAAGGCGAAAATTGCAACTGGGAAAACAGCGAAACGCGAATGGCGGGAAAAAAATCCTTTCATACAAAAGTAATCTCTCCCGTACCGCGGCCGGCGGGTGGACGACCGGGTGGTGGGTAATAAACGAATTCTACGGTTGCACTGGGACCCCCTGCCCAAGGATCCACACGAGATGGGGACAACTATGATGAATGGGACCTAGCGGGAGAAAGTTTCGAGCCACGGTTCGCAGCTGGTTGCTAGTAGCGCGAGGGAAAAAGCGGGCTGAGGAAAAAATATGAGCGTTTTTTCCTGGTTCGTCTCTTTCCTCCAAATGGTACCCGGCTGCTGGCTGGCAGGTAAAAGTTCAGGTATGGTATTACAACTCCGAGGTTGTTTCCAGCAACTATCGTTTGAGACCGGGAACAACGGTGAGGAGTGCGAAGGCCACGGCCAGAGATGGGAAAGTTTCGACGGAAATGGTACGGAGATTGCGGTGGCAACGAGTCGTAGGGATGAGCATAACCAACGTTGTCTGCTTATTGAATGTGGTTTATAATTTTGTCTAGCAAATGTGCTAAACCTACCCTTTATGTAATTTTACACCTGAACCACTAAACATCTATTCAGAAGTACAAAATTCAAAAAAAAAACATTTTGTTACCGATGGGTTTCGAACCTATGGTTTATAAATCAATGGTCGGGTGCGCTTTCGCACTACACCATAGAATTGACTTAACTCGTAAAGTTATTTTGAATGCATGATCCTGCAGAATAGTCTGGTAGTTTGAATTTCTATTCCCTATAAACAACTTAAGGAGTTCTTTCGTAACTAATCTCTAGAAATCACAGTATTTTTTTTTTTTGAGCTTTAGATATGCATTCCAATGAAAATGGAATTAAGTGAGGCGGACACCCCTAGGGCAATCAAAACCATCGCAGTGCGGGAAAGTTATTGAACCAAAGTGGAATGCGAAAAAGTGTCGTTCTACTTAAAAAAATATACATTTGTACAGCTAACCACCAGAGTAAAGAAAGTAGTTGTATTTTCGCACAACAATATGGGATTTTTTCCTTCGCGGCAGAAAAAATATCTCGCAGTAGTTGTTATGAGAAATGGTTTAATCTATGCAATTTCATGCTTTTCTTGTCGTTCCCGTGTGCCGTGTTTGTGATAGTTATTTTTTTTCCTTCTCTCGATTCAGTTACAGTTTTCGCAGTTTCACTGTTTCGCCCTTTTGTTCTCCCAGCAGAAAAGTGGCGAGTTTCAACTGTCTACCATTATTGTTCTTACTTTATTGATGCTGTTCTATGCTAGTTAGATGGCCGGAACTATTATCATCGAGTAAATTTATCATATTATTTATTCAGGATTTTTGTGAAATGACTCGTTTTTTGCTTTTATTACTTATCTTCAAGTCAGCCAAAGAGCCGACGTGTAATATCTCTGTTCTGAGTTATTACGCTCCATCTCATTGACCGTTGACGGAGCAAATTTTCATCGTTTAATTTTATTTTTGCAATTTCTCATCGTAATAGGCTGTTTTACCTCACGCATATCTGACAGGAAAACGCCTACTTTCCCACACCAAATTAACAGTGCTGTAATGGTTCATTACAGCACTGGTTTGCGTTGCGTAATGAACCATTACAGCACTGTTTTCAGTTTTGATCAACTTCTTGATGCTTTTTTGGTGCAGTTTTGAAAAATTGTGACAACTGCACAGTATATCCTGCTATGATCAGATTTTCTTAACCTTTGTAAGGTCTTGGGGCCTTTTTTGACCTTTTTCAAATTTCAATTCTCTGTAGCTTTTGTTTAACAAATCCTAGCAATCTGAAATTTTGTGACAATTATTTTTTCGCGGAAAAAAACCTTCCCCAAAAATCAAAAGCATCGAATGACTCCTAGGGGCGCTCCCATAAAAAAAGTTACAAATAAGACCCTGGGGTCATTTTTGACCCCAAACTTTGGACAGCTCGCAAAAATCAGTGGCTTGACCGATTTTGGATCTCTTAGGCTCAAATGAAAGGGGCACAAGTCTAGTTTTCAAAAACCACCGGAGAAATCCGGATTCGGCCACTGTGGCCACCGGGAACCTGCTTCAACTGAAAAAGGCCGCTTTTGAGACCCTAACTTTGGCAAGCTATAACTTTGCAACCAAGCAAGTAATCAGGACCGTCCAAGGGTCGTTGGAAATGTATTCAAGTGGACTTTGATTATAGACATTAATATCGACTAATTATTGAGAACCGGTTCCGGACATCCGGAACATCCGAAATATTAGTTTTCATCATTGCTATGTGCTTGAAAATCCACAAATGTATTCCCTTTATGCATTTTATTGCATTACTTCTCTGCACGCTTCACTGAAATGAGACACATATTGTTTAAGACCATTTTTGAAGGGTTCTGGGCAGGTCTGGTCAATGAAGAACGGGTTACAGGGACTCCGGAAGGTGGTCAATTGTGTAACGACAATGAACTTCGCATAGTTTTCGCTCCAAAACCCATATCTGTTGATATTGTGATGCACAAAGAGATTGATAGTCATCTTCTTCTTTTTCTTCTTCTTCTTCTTGGCGTAACATCCCTACTGGAAAAAATCCTGCTTCTCAGCATTTATGTGATTTATGTGCACTTCTACTGGTATATACTGAAAGTTTTCTCTGCCAATCATTAGTTTACATATGTATGTATATCGTATGGCAGGCACGAAGATACTATATGCGCATGGGAGTAAGGGCCGATTTCTTCACCGGTAAGCCAGGCTTACCCATACAGTTAAACCTGGCTTAACGCTTAAGCCAGGGTGAAGAAATCGCCCCTAAGAGTAATTTCCCTTACGAAAAGTTCCTAGGCCAACCGTAAATCGAGCCCGTCACCCTCAGCATGGTCATGCTAAATGCCTTTGAGGTCAGCTATGGTTATAGGGGCCCCAAATGAATAGTAATATTGGTTCCACATGGTCACCGGAGTGGCCACCGGAGAAATCCATATTGTATTGATCTCAGATTTTTACAACAAATGTAGGCTTCGACAGCTAAATTTAAATCATTTACATTTATAATTTGTAATGTTCTGGTATAAAAATGAACAAATGATGGTCTCAATCTTGTTGTGAAGTTTACAAATTGGATTGAAAACGTTGGAGCCACGGCATAAATATCACAAGGCAGGCTAGTAACCTATGTAAACATAGATTTTGGATGTAAACATGTTCGTCATTCTAATCGTTCTTCACATGATCAAATTGATGGGGAGTACTAGATCGCCTCTGAACGATTTGAATTACGTCATCAAAAAACTGACAGATTTCCGGAGGGTATCACCTACTACACACTTAAAACTGATTCTTGAGCTCGGCAGAAAATATTGCTGATCTAGATCGGCAACATACGATTTTTCCGGTATCTCGGCAATCGACATAGGTTTACTGAGATTTACCAAACAAGTTTGCCGAGATATCAGCAAAAGATCTGAATATTTAAAAGATTGGTAGAACTATTTGCTGAGAATGTCAGCAAACAAAGAAAATACTGAATTCAGTAAACCTCTTTACCGAGATCTCGGCAATGATGCCATGCATTGTCGAATTTCGACAAAAGAGCTGTCAGTTTTGATTTCACCATTGGAACAATCTTCTTTCAGAGCTGTGAAGCGTGAAGGTGAAAGAACCGAATCTTGAATTATATAATTAATTTGCAATAAAAAACTGCTGTCTTCAGCAATCAGTTAAAGGATGCAGGAAACTGTAGGAATAAAAAATGTAGGTAAGTTATAAGAATGTTTAATCTATACTTTTTTGCAGAACGAATGAAGTTGCTTCGGGGGAGCCCGTTCGCACCGTGTTTGACCTGATACCATTATTGGCCACTGAAAAGCGGATGTGTGATGACAATCAAATGATAATTTTAACAATGTATGCTTTAGTCGAGTAATAAATATATCGGAAGCTTTTACTTTTCTCTAATTTTCCTTGAATCTGTTCATTTTCGATATTTTCTTCTTATTCTTCTTTTGCTCAGACGGGCAATCAAAACAAACCAAAAGTGCCGAGATTCAGTAATTTGGTTTACTGAGAATCTCGGCAAAAAAGTGACAGCTGCCAATTTCGGGATTGCCGAGATCCCGGCAAATTCATTTTTTGCTGAGATGATTGCCGAGCACTCGGCGGTGCCAATCTCGGCAATTTGTTTGCCGAGATTCGGCATAAAAAACTAAGTGTGTAAATGTTGTACACCGTGGTTGGAGCCAAGAAAATAAATTCGTAGGCCAATTTATTATGCAAGCCAGACCAAAGTTCGTTCAAAGATCAAAGATGATCTCGATCTTTCCAGGCCATGATCACCAGAGAAACTGTTTGACAGCATAAGTAGACATTTAGCAGCTGACCTCATATTGTGTTTCACACTTGAGGTGCAAAGTGTGAGAATCCAATCTGTCATTTGGCTCTTTGTGATCAAAGAATTGATTATAAAATTATTCCGTACTTTAGAAAATGAAGTTTTCCGTGCTTTAGAAATAGAAGTTATACTGAGAATTACTCCAAAAGCTTCACCAGGAATTTCTCCACAAGATGCTCTGAGAATTTTTGTAGGAGTCAAACCGGGTATCTCTCCTTGAGGGATTCACCGATAAATCATCTAAAATTTCCGCGGATAATTTATCTTAGAGTTTCCCGGAGAATCTATTGAAAGAGTTGTCGGATCGATCTCCTTCGGAACTTATGGAAAATTGATGGCAAAAATTCCGAAAGGATTTTTTTTAGACGACCACCCGTAGAAATATCCTGAGAGACTACCGAACGAAATTCTAGACATCTACTGAAGAACTTTCTGCTAGAAAGATTCTCAGTAGAAACCTTAGAAGAATTAGGTGTGGAACTCTTAGGACAATTCCTGTGGAAGTCCTTTTTTTTATTCTTAATCTCTTAACCTAATTTACAGCTCTATTGTCCACTGGGGCACTACGTGAGCAATTTCAATTGACAGCTGCACATTTTGTACAGCGCCTAGATTCTATTCTACTTTATCGAACTGGTTTGCCTTTCTGCTGCTTTCACTTTTTCTACTTTATACCTAGTAGAATGATGAGCCAAGGATGATGATGAATGGCCGTTGTTCCTTTCCAGTCCGATTGGGGGTCCATTATGAGTAGCAGTTCGCCGATGTCCAGGTGTATCCGGGTCCGTTTGAGCCATGGGGCTCAGAAGAGGGTCAGTGTCATTTGCTCTCGGGGGAAAAGCAACTGACGAAAAATTGCAAGTGCCGGGGCTGGGAATCAAACCCATGACCATCCGCATATGAAGCGAACGTGTGACCAACTACGCCACAGGCCCCGGCGTGGAAGTCCTTGAGGAATTAATTCGTCCAAAGGTGTTTGTTCTGTAAGCTGCTATGCAGCTACTTTTGTTAGTATGGTTCCTGGTGGAACTGTTTTTTGTTAGTGTTTTTTTTTTCAAATTTAAAAATAAAAAAAAAATATCTTTTGGTAGAATTACTGGTGTAACGCCTGGTAATTTTTTACAGAATATCCCGGTTAAGCTCCTTGATGATTTTTGATAGGAAATCTTAGAGGGATTCCCGATAAAAATCCCAAAAACAAAAATCGAGTAAAAGTCTTTGAAGAATTCCATGTAGAGCATCCATAGAAACTATAAACCCGAAACATTGGATATTTAGTGGCACTTCTAGAGGATTTCTCGGTGAAACTCCTCTGGGTGTACCTACTATAAATTCTAGAGGAATATCCGGTGTAACTATTGTAAATTCAAGAGGAATTTCAGGAGGAGTTAGAGGAATTCACGAAGCATCTGTGTTGCAAAACACCTACTAGTTATTCACAGCAAAACTCTTGAAAGCTGATGGATCTCTCAGAAAAATTTCCGGCTAAACTTCCTAACAAATTTACGGTGAAAATCTAAGAAAAATAAGAGTGGAACTCTAGATTTTCACACAAGAGAATGCGTCACGGAGGGGTGGGGAGGGTACGAAAATTAGGATTTATGTATTACGTAATAAATTGATGCTGCCTAGATGAATTTCCAAAGGAACTCCTAGTAGACTTTCCGCTGAATTTTCTGCGGAAATTTTAAAGCACTATATAGTGAAACTTGCAGAGAAATTCTCGATGGAATTTCTGCAGAAATGGATGGTGGAACTTCTAAAGTAATTACTTAGAGAAATTCTTAGTGGAGTTCCTAGAGGATTTTCCAAAGGTATTTTGAAAAAAAAAATTTTCCACAAGTATTCTCGGCGGTACTCCTGTTAGGAAAGTATCTCCTGTGAATTAAACTTTCAAAGGAATTCCTAACAGAATTTTTTTAGGGATAAAAAGTTTATCTCCTAGTGTAAATTTGCGGCGGAGCACATAGAGAAGTATTTTGAGGAATTCTTGGGAAAATTCTCTTTCTAACTTTTAGAACGATTTCTGAACCGAAAATCTCTGGTGGAACTTTGAGAAAAATTTCCAGAAAAAAACCCGATAAAACTCTTGCCAGACTTCCCGATGGAACTTCGAGAAATAATCGATGCAACTCCTAGAGAAATTCTCTTTGGAACTCCTTGACGAATCCCATAGTGGATTTCCTAGAGGGATTCTTACTGTAACTCCTAGAAGAATTTCTGGTCGAAGCCTTAGAGGAGTTTCAGTGAATGTACTGAAGGAATACACGGTGTATTTGCTGGACGGATTCAAGGTGGATCAACTACTACTAATTCTGGATATTAGTGGAGGGGGTCCCACAAGTATTTACTCTTACTCCCATGCGCATATAGTATCTTCATGCCTGCCATACGATATACATATGTAAACTAATGATTGGCAGAGAAAACTTTCAGTATATACCAGTAGAAGTGCACATAAATCACTTATGCTGAGAAGCAGGATTTTTTCCAGTAGGGATGTTACGCCAAGAAGAAGAAGAAGAAAAAGAAGAAGATGACTATCAATCTCTTTGTGCATCACAATATCAACAGATATGGGTTTTGGAGCGAAAACTATGCGAAGTTCATTGTCGTTACACAATTGACCACCTTCCGGAGTCCCTGTAACCCGTTCTTCATTGACCAGACCTGCCCAGAACCCTTCAAAAATGGTCTTAAACAATATGTGTCTCATTTCAGTGAAGCGTGCAGAGAAGTAATGCAATAAAATGCATAAAGGGAATACATTTGTGGATTTTCAAGCAAAAAGCAATGATGAAAACTAATATTTCGGATGTTCCGGATGTCCGGAACCGGTTCTCAATAATTAGTCAATATTAATGTCTATAATCGAAGTCCACGTGAATACTTTTCCAACGACCCTTGGACGGTCCTGATTACTTGCTTGGTTGCAAAGTTATAGCTTGCCAAAGTTAGGGTCTCAAAAGCGGCATTTTTCAGTTGAAGCAGGTTCCCGGTGGCCACAGTGGCTGAATCCGGATTTCTCCGGTGGTTTTGAAAACTAGACTTGTGCCCCTTTCATTTGAGCCTAAGAGATCCAAAATCGGTCAAGCCACTGATTTTTGCGAGCTGTCCAAAGTTTGGGGTCAAAAATGACCCCAGGGTCTTATTTGTAACTTTTTTTTAGGGACTAAGGAAGGTTAAACATGTCTATGAGCATCAGTATGCAGTTTGATGAAAAAGTTTTGTTTGAAACTTCCCTCAAGCGGTAATTTATGAACTTGCAAAAAACGTTGTACGCAACTCGTTGCAGAACTCGCTTTTTACAGCACTCGTCGTAATTATCCAACTCGGCAAGCCTCGTTGGATAAGTGTACAACTCGTGCTGTAAAAATCGTCATTATGCACCTTGTTGCGTAAACTACTATTTTACGTCGCTATGAGCCCTTAGGCCTGTTTTTGCTGCGTTGTCTTGTTTATTTGATACTTGTGGGGCTGCAACTCGTATCGGTGAGTCTACACCGAGTGAGGCATTCGCTTTCATTGGTCTCGGTCCTGGACCAATCCCAGTTGCCCTGAATGTGTGTCTAGGTTCTCCTTAACTTCAAAAGGCTATCGTATGCACCTAGCTCTCAGCTTAATATGGTTTTAGATTGTCTTTTCTCCGGAGTACAAGCTTGTCGTGTTTTATTCGCTTCACTATATCCATCTTTTTGTATACTTGGTTCAATTTGTAGCTCATGCAACGCCACCAGATGCCGTTCTTCAGTTTACCGCCGAGTATTATTCACAGTTTGATTCATGGCCGTATCAACCCAAGTAACACACTTGTCATCGAAGAGTCACGGTGGCGCAGGTTTTTGTTGCGCAGAAGTCACTGTGACTTACTTCTAGCAAGTAAGTGTTTATTTGTTAGAGGTAAGTCACAGTGACTTCTGCGCAACAAAAACCTGCGCCGCCGTGACTCTTCGGTGACAAGTGTGTTACTTGGGAAGTAACTGGAAGAATCTTGTACGGAGAAACTGTAGTTCTGGCACAGCAGTCGATGCGCTTTCTTGTATAAAGGAAAAATGGGACCATGCAACCAACTAGCAAGCAGTTTATCTTCATCCTTTATCTTTAATATAAAACCCGTATTCAATCGTCGTTTGTTCGTTTCGGTCTCCTCACTCGAGCTATCTGTTGTATTGTCTCCGTTGTTGTTGTTTGTCTCTTCTGTCCTCTCGTAGTCTGCACCGAGTGTGATTTTGGAGGCGAAGTGAAGAGGCCAATTCTTTCATTCGGGCCTGTCGCGTCGCCGTCGTCGCCGATTTGGCTGTGCTCATCTTCGTACGGGGCGGTTTAGTGTGGTTTTGGAGGCAAAGTGAAAAAGCCGTTTTTTTTTTTAATCGGACCGGCTGCATCGTCGTCGTCGTAGTCATTTTGAATGTCCACATCGTCGTACCCGTGTGTAGTTGTAGCAGTTCAGTGTGATTTCGGAGAAGAGGCCAGTTAGTGGAAGATGCTGCAGCACATACACTTCGGACACTTCGAAGGATGTTTATTGGTGAGATCTTTCCATTTTATCATAATAATTAATGTTAAAGGATTTATACAATTCTGCTCTGGTGTATTTATCTAACAAATATTGAAAAGTTCGTCACGTCATGTGTCGGCGCTAGTACCCAATGCACATTCAGTTGATAATAAATATGTTTCTTTCATTTTTTGCATTTACATAAAAATTTGAATGGTCTTTCATCTTCGGTGTCGACATTTGTATTTTAGTCAAAATGAATAAATGTTTTGACTCAAGTAAAGGTTGCATGAGAGTCCGTCTTGGTTCGTCGTTGCATCGCGTCGTCGTTCTGTGTGCGAGTTCATCTTCGTACGAGGCGGTTTAGTGTGTTTTTGGAGGCAAAGGAAGTGCCGCTTTTTTCATTCCGCGTTGTCGTCGACAATTTGAATGTGCACATCGTCGTACCCGTGTGTTGTTGTAGCAGTTCAGTGTAATTTCGAGGCCAGTTAGTGGAAGATGCTGCAGCTCTGGTTTTTGTGTATTTATCTAAAAAATATTGAAAAGTTCGTCACGTCATGTGTCGGCGCTAGTTCCAAATGCACATTTAGTTGATAATAAATAATTTCCTTTCATTTTTTGCATGTACACAAAAATTTGAATGGTTCGTCATCTTCGGTGTCGACATTTGTAATATTTTAGTCCAAATGAAAATATATTTTGACTCAAAATAGATCGCGTTCGTCGTCCAAGGTTTAGAAGGGTATTTCTTCGCGAGCGCATTATTAATCGCGAATAAAAACATTACACTCGTTTACCACGACAAAATCCTCAACACATCTCCATTTCCCCTGTCCATACTCCTAGTGATTTCTCGTAGTAACGCAGAGAATTCCTCGGTTATTGGCCTAAGCGAAAATCACATCATCACTTCCTTCCCTTTCCTCAATTGACCTGCATTCGGACGCGGCCGGCGCTGGTATTGCTTATTGAAAAGTATTGGGATTCCAGCATTTACACAATGTAGAGAAAGCTAATCCCAAGCATCATCTGTTGGTTCTTTGTGTAAATGCAGTTGTCCTTGCAATAACAGAGGAGCAACCGCGGGCGGTCAATCATGCTCATGCTCATGCTCATCCTTTATCTTTAATATAATACGGTGTAGGAGTTACAGCTGCTTACTACCGTGCTTGAGAAGCTCGGTCGGAAGTTCGTCATTCGCAGCAGCTTTGTTGTTCTTCAGTCCTCTGATCAAGGTGCAAAATGTTCGTAGTCATTGACTGAAAACAGCACGAATTTGATTCTGCACTGAAAATTCAAAACAAACAAATTAGTTTTCACTCTCTCTTTTCAAACATCTTCATAATTACTTACGTTTATGGCTACGATTCTTTCCAAAAACACTCCACAACAATCAAGAGGAAAGATTTGTGTAAAGCACCGTTAAATGTAATCGAAACGTTAATATTTTATCAGCAATTTAACATTTTGTAAAATGTTTACAAATATTCATTGACTTTCAAACGAGTTGACAAACGAGTATCGAGCAGCTGAATATGAATATGCAGACAAGTGAATGAACATTGCCGCACGGTGAACTTCAGCTCATCTGCTCGAAAATTTTGCGCCCTGCCTCTAATGGCTGTTTTGACCTCGTATAACGTTGTAGGTTCCACAGCGTGTCCACCGTCGACGATTCGACTTCTATTTGTCGCTCTTCCATTCCAACCGCCTAACAATACCTCGAAGTGCTCTTTTCACCTGGCAACCACCATTGTGTTGTCTATCAGCAATTTTCATCGCGTTTGTCATGTGGAGAAGTCACCTTTTTTCGTACGCCATTGACAGGTTCGTAAAACATTCGCATATCGTTCTTTTGCATACTCTCTTTTGTCTGAGAAACCACATTTCCTCATGGAATCGTTTTTCGGTTACTCTGGCTTCCCTAAATCGCTCCCTGATCTGCTGGGTACCCGTCAACAGCCCCCAGCTTTTGACATTAGTTTCGTCCGTTAAGCTCTGGCACTTTTCGTTAAACCACCCATTCCTTGGTCGTTACATCGACTTAGTCATCGATCGACTCATGATGTAGGATTTTGTTAGGACCTGGCCCCATCCAGGCCAGATAGCATCACGACTGCGTATAGTGCTACATGCGTCATGTTCTTCCGACAGCTGCGTCTCGTTAAATAATGCACTTCTCGTTGGTCGCGTCATCCAGGATAATTTGTTGACTGTCGTCATCAGATTACGAATGTATTGGTCATCGCTAGGGTCATCGCCGACATCCAAAATTCAAGAGGCTGACCAGCCACTGCAACGGATCTGATGAAGAGACAAATCGACCCAGCACCAGCGACTACAAACCTTCACCCGAAAGTCCTTTCGCTCCTGTTGTTCTCAACCAGGGATGCCATATATACAGATTTATCTGTATTATAAAGATTTTTGAGCGCCTGTACAGATTGTGTTTATATGAAAACAATCATTTTTACTTGGATGACATGCTCACCGAGACTGACACCATGGAAGAAGGTTAAGAACTTCCCGCAAATGTGCTTCGAGCAGTTCGGCTGTTCTCGAAGCTTTTCCATCACATCTGAGAGTTGAAAGTACATTTTTTTAAGCTCGAGTCGACTCGACATGGCGTAAAATTACTCCACAGTTTTATCCCGAAAGGGTGCGTGCGTTATGTAAAGATGGAATGAGTTTCAGATTTACCTGGTTACCTCGTTCTTTCTGAAATGCTTGAGACGCATTGTCGATTATTACATCTGTGATGTTCGTCTGGCTGACATGCCTATTCATGTGAAATCACATGCCTCCCAATTAGGGATGTCCCCAGTGACTCTTTTACACAAAGTTGTATATGTTTTCAAGAAAGTACTCGCTTAAACGCAGGTTTTGCTTGGGTTATTTCTTAAATATTGAGGATGCTTTCGATGCCGTGCCTTTCAATGTCACATTGAAAGTCGCGTGACGTCACAAGCTACCTCCAATGAGCTATAGGCTTTCTTTACGCTTATGCGGTTTACAGAGTCCTTTTCAGGGCATTGATTAAACCCGTTGTGGTATGGGCTATGAGCTCTCGTTGCGCTTATGCGTTCATTCCCTTTTCTAGGGTACCCCTTCCTATTTCATCACCTTTCCCTTTCCTAATTCCATTCCTTGTCCCATTCTCCCTCAGGTAAATGATGAAATAGGCTTATATGTATGGCGATGGCACAAATGTCCCAAATAGAGGATAACGTGCCTCTGGAGCCGGCCTTCTGATACCTGATATCGTCGTAAAAAAACTTCAGTGTACAGGGGGTTTGAGGGTTGTAGGAAAAAAGGTCGAAGGACAAAAGTTCGAAGGTCAAAAGGGAAAAAGGGTCAAAAGGGAAAGAAAGGTCGAAATAAAAAACTGAGTAGGACAAAAGGTCGAAAGGACAAGTGGTCAAAAGGACGAAAGGTCGAATAGGAAAAAAACGATCGAAAATGATATTACATTAGGGTCTCCAGTTTGCCTACCCAGTCAACCAGCGATCGTATAAGATGTTGAATAGGATGCTAAAGTGGAGGCGATATGCGTACATTTTACATGCGCCTAAATGGAGGCATGCACGCATATGGCCTCCACTTTATCATCTTATGCAACATCTTATACGATTGGTGGTTGTCTGGGTAGTGGTTAAGGCTATGGATCGCCAATCCGAAGACGGCGGGTTCGATTCCCGTTCTGGTCGGGAAAATTTTCTCGACTCCCTGGGCATAGCGCATCATTGTACTTGCCTCACAACATACAAA
Source organism: Aedes albopictus (assembly GCF_035046485.1). Classification (NCBI taxonomy): domain Eukaryota; kingdom Metazoa; phylum Arthropoda; class Insecta; order Diptera; family Culicidae; genus Aedes; species Aedes albopictus. Next base: position 206,923,719 of record NC_085138.1, read on the forward strand.
TTCATGCAATGGCAGGCAAAGAAAACCCTTCAATTAATTACTGTGGAAGTGCTCAAAGAACACTTAGTTGAAGCGAGGCAGGCCAAGTCTCAGTGATGACGTAGAGCCATAAAGAAGAAGAAGAATGTTACACTATACCCAGGAGTTCGACAACATTTCCCGTCCGAAACGGAAATCTATCATTTAATTTGGGCTTTGTATAATAGTTTAACCGGTACTAGTTTATTGTGTAACATGTATAATCATTTTGACCAACAGCAGTTTTTTGGAGTAACAAATTTACGGCTATAGGTGTGATTACAATTACTGTTTCCTATATAATTTTGCCTTCTTTGAAAAATAGGCTGTTCTTTCTAGTAATGCTTTTAGACAATTTTTCGCTTACTTACTAATAATATAATTGTTCATATTTTTTTTGTCTTCTTTTAAATAGGTCTAGTAATACTATCACAGCAGATATTTTAAATTTGGTTTTAGATGTTTCCAAAACCATCTCCCTCAAAGATCTTCTAAAATATCAAGAAATTAGAGATCAACGTTACGTTTTATTTCTTCTTCAATCTACTTCAATGTACTTTTTTTTTAACCAAATAGTTTATTTATTGGCTCGATCGTTTAACTAAAAACTTTACAGAGCCGACATCTTGTCGAATAATTACAAAAAAAATATTCAAAAGAGTGCATATCAATAAAATTGCATTCGGACACACTTCTTCCTTGTACGCGGAACGGAACCGGAGCTTGAACCACCACCAGAAGCTGCGAATTGTGCCCGTCGCTGTGCCACCCTAGCGTTTGCCGATGTTTCCTGACTTTCGTTGACCTCGTCTTTCGATGTGTTTTCGTCTCCTTTCCGATTCATCTCATTTCTGTCTTCACTCGACTCTTCCGCATCACACATTTCCGTTGTTTGCTCGATGATGTCATCCTCCAGCACTTCAATAATTTCCACCGGTAATTCCTCCTCTTGTTCCGTCGGCAAAAGCTCTTGTCCAGAGACCACCGCAGCGTATGTAGTGGGTTGTGAGATCCGTAGCTTCTTCTTCTCCTTGTTTTTCTTCTCCGCGAAGGGATTGGTTTGACGGTGGGGACAGGAGTCCCTCCAATGTCCAACCTCTCTGCACGAAAAACACGTGTCCTGTAATCCGTCGTAATAAAGCCGTCCTTCACGACCACCGAAATTGATCATCGGAGAGATGTCCTTCTCGACGGTCATATAAATACCCCGCACCCCAGTACACAAATGGGACAGGCCAAGCTCCGCAGGAAATTTTTCACGTATAATTTGTTCCACCCGTCCATATTCTCCGAGCGCTAGCGATATAGTTTCATCTTTCAGCTCCGGTGGCAGATCAAACAAACGAATGTATCGTATATTGCTGCCCGCCACTGTCATCCGCACCTCCACAGTTCTCCCGCTAGTATAGTGAAACTTCTTTGCCTCCGTGTTTTTCTTCAGCGCCTCCGTCATAGCCTCCAGAGAGATGAATTTTACGCTAATAGAACGATCACGTGATGTTCGTTATGCCGTTTCCATTGACAGAAGATCTGTGTCCAATGTCTTAAGAAAATCCGCGATCTCCGACCATGTGGGACGTGGACTGCCCAATGGGAATCGAAACTGAACTGTGTTCTCGATAATTTCATCCATTCCGCAGTTGGATTGCATTGCGAATATCACAATTATCTCCGCCGCCGGCGTACGACAAATGTGTAAGCGAACGAAGAACAATGCAACTGATGCCGGTATACCGTTACCTAAACAGCACACGCTGGTGGTATCAAACTATTCAAGAGCACATTTGCCACCGTCTGAATGCGACGAAAGCAGAAGCGAAACTGTACTTCAATGTACTTATTAGACATTTAATTTTTGATACTTTATACGTTATATTTCTATTCGTTTCAACAATTTCTTTTTATTCCATCCAAATACTCATATTGATTATAAGTGACGAAAAATATGGCAAACATCATTGCGCTGCAGGTACTTCAATAAATTTGAAATCCGCTTCTCAATTCCAACAAATCCTGGCCCTTTCAGTTGTATTACTAACTACAGCCTTTGAGCTTTTCTCCTTACAACCTTCTTCTTTTCAACGTTCTGAGATAGTTATTTTTTATGACAACTTTTCGACCTTTTGACCCATCAACCTTTCGACCTTTATACTTTCATTTCGACCTTTTGACCTTTTGACCACTTGTATTTTCAACCTTTTGTCCTAATTACTTTTTATTTCGACCTTTTCACCTTTCTACCTTTCGTTCCTTCGACCTTATGATCTTCGACCTTTTGTCACAGAACCGTGAGTTTCAGGGGGGTTATCTGAGCAATTTTCGGGAGTTTCAGATATTTTTTTCATAGTTTCAGAGACGTGACAAGGGGTTTTAAGAGTTCCAGAGTTAAAATAAAAACAGCGGGTTTCAGGGGCGTTTTCGGAGGGTTTCAGAGGCGTTACGGGGGACTTAAAATAAGAGGATCATTTCATACTCAAAAATTCAACTTTGAGACGTTTACACCACTTCTGAATCTCAATTTTTTTGGTTTAAATTCGGAAGTTACTATCTTTATGTGATTTCAGTTTAGATAAGCAATTGACTTATTTAGCGAATAAAATATTGTTATTTTCTATAGCCTAATCGAAAAAGATAATTTTTCTTAGTTTAATACAAAACCTTTGTTTTAATGATTAAATAAACAAAATAATTTTAATTTTCGTTGATAAAGTAACAGTTCATTCGATAGAATGATAGTTCGCCCCCTAGAGAAAAAAAGCCTCATACAAACTTTAAATTTACTTTAAAAATAATTACCAGGACCAAAAATGATGAAATTTTGGATTCTGATTCAATTTCGGTTGGAGATTCCGATTATAAAATTATCTGGATACCCTTGAAGAGCCCAATCCAAGGTTTCAACAGCTTAAAAAAGCCGCACCCTAGAGTCCATGTATTATTATAGTTATTTTAACATGTTTAAGGTTAACTC
>NC_085138.1:206927207-207002576 GCF_035046485.1 Aedes albopictus
TTTGTTCCCTTTCAGTTTTTTCGCTACTGCCTCTAGCTCGACATTGGAGACCTGCCGAGCTTCCGCACTTGCTTCGTCCTCCTCACCATACGGTGTTGGTGGCCACGTCGTTGGTTCGTGCTTCGGAAAGAGACCCTCCACGATTACCTTCAGCTTGTCTGGACACATTTCTGCTGGCGTCGCTGGACCTTTAATCTTTGCCATCACGACTCGGTACGCGTCACCCCAGGGGTTTGCGTCGGCCTCTCGGCATAGCTCCTTGTGACAGTTCGACTTGCTCACGATTATCTCCTTTTTAAATGCGGCTCTGGCCTCCTGGAACGCTAACTTCCGCTCCTCCCTATCCGGGAGGTTTCTTGCCCTCTGGTAGCGTCTTCTGGCTCTTAGACAGGCAGCACGGAGAGTGCCGAGTGTCTCGTTCCACCAATGCGCAGGACGTCGTCTGTACCTTGGCTCCCGTTTCCGTGGCATTGTAGTGTCGCATGCCCTTGTAATCGCTCTTGTTAGCTCTACCGCATCTAGGTCTGGAGTGTCACTGTCCATACGAAGTGCCTCAACGAAGAGGTCCTTGTCGAAGGCCTTCGTCTTCCACTTTCGCTCGCATGTTCTGTTTCTCTGCATGGCCGTAGGGTTCCGTTGGCCAACGCTGTAGCAGATCGCCTGGTGATCACTGTGGGTGTACTCTTCGCTTACTTTCCAGTTCATGTTGCTTGCTAGCGATGGACTGCAGAAGGTAATGTCGATGATCGACTCCCGCCCGTCTTTCCTGAATGTGCTTACGGTGCCAACGTTGCACAGTTGTACCTCCAACCTCACTAGTGCTTCCAGCAGGCTGTAACCTCTTGCGTTGGTTAGCTTGCTACCCCACTCCATGGCCCACGCATTGAAGTCTCCGCCGATCAGTACTGGCCTACGTACAACCAGCTTGTCGGCTAACTCCTCCAGCATCCGGTCGAATTTCTCCGCTGTCCACCTTGAGGGTGCATAGCAGCTGCATATGAAGATACCGTTGATTTTGGCGATGACGAAACCTTCGTACGTGCTTGCAATCACTTCCTGAATAGGAAATCTTCCCATCACTTGTATAGCAGCCGTTCCCGTGTTATCTGACACCCAGTTGTTGTTACCGAGAGGAACTCGGTACGGCTCTGCAATAATCGCAACATCGCACTTTGCTTCCGTTGTTGATTGCCTCAACAGTTGCTGTGCGGTATCACAATGATTCAAGTTGATCTGCATTATCTCCATTACTGTTGGCCTGCGATCGCCTTCTTATATGCAGGGCACTTGTATCCACCCGTCGAATGGACGTTTCCTTCTTCCGCTGTGCAGAGCATGCACTTTGGCGCTTGCGAGCAGTCCTTCGCAAAGTGTCCCTTCTCTCCGCATTTTCTGCATTGTTCAGATCTGTCTGGGCCTTTGCAGTTGGCCGACATGTGTCCAAAGCCCATGCACTTGAAGCATCTCAACACCCGTTTGCGGTCACTCCTTGCTATTCGGGCGGCGACCCTCAGCGGGCACACTGAACAACAAACTCGTACCTTGCCTACCTTCAACAATTTGCTAGCCGCAGGCACCGACAGTCGAATCATCGCTGTTTGTGTGCCTTGGAACCCCTTCGTCAGACGGATCGTTAGAACCTCTTCTCCTGATTCGCATTGCGTCTTCAGTTCACGCCCAAGCTCCTCCACTGTTGTGATCTCGTCCAGGTATCGGCATTCGATCGTTGCTTCCTGGCACAAAGCTTTCACGTTCTCACCATCCCCGACGAGGTCGCCCAATGACTTAACGAACTGCTCTCGGTAGGCAGAACTTTTAATCGCCGGATCCTTTTTCAGCTCAAAGAGCATATCTCTTTGCTGAGTGCGCCTGGTTCTCACCACGTTCTCACCCAGTTCCTTCAACTCCGGATCCTCTCGGACTTTCTTGAGGATTGCTGCGTACGACTGTTAGTCGTTTGCCTTGACCAGCAGGGCGTCTCCCATGTCTCTCTCGATGGGGCAGACGGCGTTCTTGCCTGTTCTCTTTGGATCTCCTTTCGTCTCGAGCCGGCTTTCCACCTTTTTTGATCCGATTATTCCCTTTCGTTTCCTCCTTTTTGGGCTGATTTTTCTTCTTCTCCTTGCGATTTTTGACGACGTTCCAATCGCTGTTGGCTCTCTCGTCGCTCAACTCCTCGCTACCTTGAACATTCTTTGTCTTCTTCGGGCGTTCCTCCTCGCCTGGTGTTTCTCTATCCCGCTTGTTCGAGTTCTTATTTCTGCGCCCTTTCGGCGTCTCCTGTAACTCTGTTGATGCTTCCACCGCCGCAATCTGCTCCAAAGCCAGCTTCAAAGCCTTTTCAGCAGTCTCAGCTCTCTTACGCAACGCTGTGTGCTCGCGGTCAGCTTCCAACACGGCATACCTGAGGCTCGACACCCTTAATTAATCTCAGTGTGTACGTTGTTACGGCCTTTTACGTATTCGTGCAGCTCGATGACCTTTCTGTTCAACTCCACCATTGACACCTTGGGCCTCGCAAGTTGTAGGCCTTCTTGAGTGGTGCTGCTGCTCGGTGTAGACACCGGGGGCCCTCCTTTAGTGCTACCGCTTGGTGTGGACATTTGACTCGTTACCCCTTTTGCTCCGAAGAGTCCATGTTGCCCACCTCGTGGCGTGCTGCTGTTATCCGTTGCCGCGATACTAAAAGTTTCTACCGGCGAACGTGTCAACCTACTGCTCCTTAGGAATGCACTCGCATCCTTATCATCTGCTACCTCCGTTGTTGTGTGATTGTTGTTCTTCTCCATCTGGTTGGGTACCCCTCCAAGCCGCTATCTTCGCCCGTCGTAAGTAGTTGCCGTCGTGATCCCATGGTGATCTTTGCAAGCAGTGAGGCCATGCTAGGGTTGACACGGTCCTTTATGGGGAACCGTGTTCAGAGCCAGATCGGCATTAGTCAGGAATGTTCAACTGAGCCTACTTCCACCGGCTAAGGTGCCGAGTTCGGAACGTACTTGGAGCACCGACGAACCGACGTGACAGTGGTGATTCAAAAGTGTCCCCCCCAAATTTAACGGTCGACCACCGAAGCGAGCGATCGCTTCTGTCAAATCAGCGCAGACGCGAACCGTTTCCTATATGAACACATGGGGGTTCGGTGTCGAGCTACCAAACCATCGCGGGCCGTTATAGAGGTGGCGATAGTGTTCGCTTATTTTTCATCATGGCGTCGCGGACAACAAATTTGAATTTATTTGTTCTAGCTGTCACGTCGGTTCGTCGGTGCTTGGAGGCCTGCCAAGGTTTTAACGGGACGGGGGCAACCATACCATTAGCCCACTCGCCGTTTCGGAAAAGTGTCACCCATTCTTACTAGGGTAGTGGAATAGTACGGTTGCCAGCTCTGTAGCGTTTGGTAGTATATACGTATTCCTTGCTCGTGTCCATGTCCATTAGGCCGTCCCTTATTTTGCAAAATTTAGAAATGTTATAAGTTCGTTAGTGGAAAATGATCGTTTTAGCTAAAAAATGATCGTGTCAAAATTTGAAGTCCGTATCTCAAGGCTAAGTGGTCCCTCAAGGGGCCTAAAGTTGTCAAAAATTGTATGGGAGCAAAAAAACATGAATTTTTTTTCGACTTAAAAATACATTATTCTACTAAAACTGATAGATTTGCGATATCTCTACTCGTTTCCAAGATATTGACAAAAAAAAAACAATTGAAAAATCAGCATTTTTTACCTTTTTTTTAGATTCCAAAGGAAATTTACCTTATTTTGTTCAATAACTCAAAAACGAGTAGAGATATCGCAAATCTAAGCACATTTTTGGCCCTTTAGGGTTTTGAAATCACCGGTTTTAGTAGAATAGCGTATTTTTTAATCGAAAAAAAAAATCATGTTTTTTTGGTTCCATACAATTTTTGACAACTTTAGGCCCCTTGAGGGACCACTTAGCCTTGAGATACGGACTTCAAATTTTGACACGATCATTTCTTAGCTAAAACGATCATTTTCTACTAACGAACTTATAACATTTCCAATTTTTGCAAAATAAGGGACGGCCTAATGTCCATGTGCTGCCAGTTTGCCATAATTAGGGTCTTACTGGCGTCGATCCTAATGTGCCGGTTGGCACGCCGGGTGTTTGGGCTAAGGCACTTTGGAAGCGGTACCAGGTCGCTTGTACGGAGTTGCTTGCAGATGTGTGGCTTTTTATGGGGCTCCAACAGAGCCCACTGTTGAACCCCCGCCACATCCTAGGCATCCTCCTCTTGAGCTGTCTGGAGACCAGAAGCCCGGTCACTCCCCGAAGGAAGCGCCAAAGGTGGTAACTCACACGGGTGTGTGAACGGTTTTCGCTTCGGGAAGACTCCCAAGCTTCCACCCGACTCGCAGAAGGGGGGGTTCGTCAGGCCCCTGGACTCCTGTCCCTGCTGCCCCGAGGTGATGTCTGTGTGTGTATTTTTTTTTTCCTCCCAACCTCCCCAGCAGAGAAAACCGATTGGAAAAACTCTGCTACACCATGATGCCTCGATCCCCCTGGTACCACTGATATGCGACTGCTTCAGGGGGGGCAATGCGCTCATGCGCTCTTCTGCTACTGTGCTCATGCACTTTTTGTCGCTCCTAATCTGTACTCATACACGTCTCGTATTTTGCTTACTCCGGTTGGTGTTGGCTCGCCATTAAGCGGACAACATGCTTAGTTTCAAATTTGTTATTCTACACGTTCTAATGTTAGTACCTAACATATCGCCATTCAGCGACACATAGGTACAACATACACACAATTTGTTATTCTAATACCACGCAAGGCATTCGGATCCTACTAACTTGCTCCGAACGGTGTCCTCCCCGTGCCGCCGTTGTGCCATTTAGCACTCCAGCTTTTCGCGCACGACTCGTGTAGTCGACAGCGTTCCACGTGTTTTCATCGCGACACATCTCTTCGACAATGTTCTCGACTGTCACTCCGCGCAGCAAGACGCGAATTTCTTCGAACCTGGGGCATTCGAAAACGACATGTTCCGGTGTCTCCTCCACGTTAACACACTCCGGGCAAAAGGGCGAAAGAGCGTGCCCAAACCGGTGCAGGTACTTCCTGAAGCAGCCATGGCCGGACAGGAACTGCGTCAGATGGAAGTTCACCTCCCCATGCTTCCTATTCACCCACGCTGACACGCTAGGAATAAGCCGGTGAGTCCACCTGCCATTCGCCGAATTGTCCCACTCTTGCTGCCATTTAGCCAACGAGTTCGCTCTGACTATATCTCTTACGCTCCTGGTACTTCTGCGTTAGTAGCATTCCACGTCTTCGGCGATGGTGATGCAAATGTGCATCATTCCCGCGATAACACATACTGCCTCCGTCGAAATGGTTCTGTACGCGCTGGCGACCCGAGTGGCCATGAGTCGGAATGCGCTGTCTAGCGCTCTTCTATTCCGCTTCGTACTCAGTGCTTCAGCCCATGCTGGGGCACCATACCTGAGTATTGAGCCTGCTACGCTCGCCAGAAGACGCCTCTTACTACTTCGTGGTCCCCCGACGTTCGGCATTATCGTCGCTATAGCATTGACAGCCTTCGCCGCCTTTCCGCAGGCGTAGTCGACGTGCTCCTTGAAGTTAAGTCGATCATCGACCATCACTCCTAGATGCTTCAAAGCTCGTTTCGATGTGATTACGTGCTCTCCGACTACGATCTCCATCGTTTGGGCTGCTTTACAGTTGCTGACCAGAAGCACCTCCGTTTTGTGATGGGCAATCTGTAGCTTGACCCCAGTCATCCATCTTTCAACAGTGGACATTGATTCCGTCGCCAGCATTTCAACTTCTTCAATAGTCTCTCCCATTACCGTCAACACGACGTCGTCTGCGAAGCCCACAATGACGACTCCTTTGGGAAGTTTTAACGACAGTACGCCGTTGTACATGGCATTCCAGAGCGTTGGGCCTAGTATGGACCCTTGTGGAACACCTGCCGTAACTTCTATAGACCTCTGCCCTTCGTTGGTCTCGTACACCAGTACCCTGTTCTGGAAGTAGCTCCGTAAAATCTGGCACAGATAATCGGGAACCCGCATACTGTGTAGCGCTACGGCGATAGCCTCCCAGCTGGCACTGTTAAACGCATTTTTGACGTCTATCGTTACCACAGCGCAGAATCGGTCACCTCTCCGTTTTTTCTTGGACGCCTTCTGGGCATTCTCGATGACTACCCGAATCGCATCCACCGTCGATTTTCCCTTACGGAATCCGAATTGCATCGCTGACAGTCCCCTCTCACTTTCGGCGTATTCTGTCAACCTGTTAAGGATGACCTTCTCTAACAGTTTTCCTAGGGTATCCAGCAGGCAGATCGGTCTATACGACCCTGGGTCCCCCGGCGGCTTTCCTGGTTTCGGTAGAAGCACCAACTTTTGAACCTTCCAACCGTCTGGGAAGTAGCCTTCATCCAGGCATTTTTGGAGCACCATCCTGATCATGTCCGGAAACGCCAATATCGCCGTTTTAACTGCTACGTTCGGGATCCCATCCGGACCGGGAGCTTTCCCGATCTTGAGCCCCTTCGCAATTACCAGCAACTCTGCATTGGATATCCGAGCACCTTCGTTGGGTTCTTCTGCATTCTCTGCGTATGGTGTGGGCGGCCAAAATGTTGGGCCATGGTGCGGAAAAAGACCTTCCACGATCCTCCTTAGTTTGTCCGGGCACATTTCCACGGTTACTGCTGGACCTTTGAGCTTCGATACCACGATTCGGTACGCGTTGCCCCAGGGGTTGGCGTCGGCTTCTCGACACAACTCTTTGTAGCAGTTCGACTTACTCAGCCTTATCTCGCGTTTAAGAGCGGCTCGAGCTCCCCGAAAAACGGTTCGCCTTGCTTCTCTCTCAGCTTCATTTCTGGCCCTCTGGAAACGTCTCCTAGCACGGAGGCAAGCAGCACGGAGGGTACTGATCGTCGCGTTCCACCAATACGCTGGCCGTCTTCTGTTTCTGGGCTCTATCTTCCTCGGCATTGCTATGTCGCATGCCGTAACAATCGCTTCCGTTAGTTCACCTGCATCAAGGGTTGCACCGCCGTATGGCCGCAGCGCCTCGACAAAGACTTCTTTGTCGAAGTCTTTTGTCTTCCACCTTCGTTCGCATGTTCGCGTTCTCCTCGTCGAAGTAAAGGCTCGCCGGCCAATGCTGTAGAGGATCGCCTGGTGATCACTGTTGGAATATTCCTCGCTGACTCTCCAGTTCATGTCTTCCGTAAGCGACGGACTACAGAACGTAACATCGATGATGGATTCACGGCCGTCTCAGCGGAATGTGCTGGCCATACCATCGTTGCAAAGCCTCACATCCAGCTTCGCCAGGGCTTCCAGTAGGCTGTACCCCCTAGCATTGGTGAGCCTACTACCCCATTCCACGGCCCAGGCGTTGAAATCTCCTCCGATGACTACCGGCTTCCGCCCGACCAGCGTGTCCGTGAGTGCATCCAACATCCTGTTGTACTCTTCATCTGACCACCTTGGAGGTGCATAGCAACTGCAAACGAAGACTTCATTAATTTTGGCAACCACAAAGCCTTCGTATGAACACTCGATCACTTCTTGAATGGGGAATCTACCCATCACCTGTATGGCCGCTATCTGGGATCTGTCCGTCACCCAATTGCCGTTCTCAGGGGGCACCCGATACGGCTCTGCGATGATTGCAACATCGCACTTAGTCTCTGTTGTCGACTGCCACAACAGTTGCTGTGCGACGTCGCAGTGATTGAGGTTGATTTGGGTTATCTCAATCATTGTTGACCTGCCATCGCCTTTTTATAGGCCGGGCACTTAAAGCCTCCCGTCTTATGGTCGTCTCCGTCCTCCGGCTTACACAGCATGCACTTGGGTTGGCTCGTGCAGTCCCGAGCAACGTGGCCGTTTCCACCGCAACTCCAGCATCGTCCGGACCTGTCGGGGCCCTTGCAATTTCTCGCCTGATGACCAAACTCCATGCATTTAAAGCATCGCTCCATTTGTTTGGTGGCTCGGGGAGCCAGTCGCAACGAGCACTCCGCCCATCGAATTTTCACCTAGCCAGTTGCTACCAGCTTATTGGCAATATCCACAGGCAATCGGATTGCCGCCGTCTGAGTGCCTCCATACGACTTCCTTATCCGAATCACCATCGGTCCTTCGACGTTGCACTGCTCCTTCAATGCGCGTTTCAGATCATCTTCTGTCGTGATCTCGTCCAGATCCTTGACTTCAACCACCGCCTCCTGTGATAAGGCTCTCACGTTGGCCTCGTTCTCCAGGGATTTGGCAACGAGCTCTCTGAACGCCGAGCTCTTAACCGTCGGATCCTTCTTGAGCTCGAACAGCATCTCTCCTTTTTGGGTGCGTCTGGTCTTCACTACGTTTTCGCCCAACACCTTTAACTCCGGGTCCTCCTGCAGTTTCCTAAGCAGAGCAGCGTACGTCGTCTTGTCCTTCGCCTCGACGATCAATGCATCGCCCTTCTTCATCTCCCTAGGAGGCCGGTGGGTTTCTTTCTTCTTCTGTTCCTTCTTCTTTTCTTCCTTCTTCTTATCTTCATTTTCCTTTCGCTTTTTCTTCTTCTTCGCCTGCTGGTTCTCCACAGTGCGCCATCCATCATCACTCCGATTGCTGGCACGCTCCCGTTCGCTTCTCTGTTTCTTCGGGACTTCCTCTTCTCCTGGCGTGTCCCTGCCTCGTTTCTCTGAGCGAGTACTCCGGTGGCTCCTCAGCGTCTCCATGTTTTCAGCCGTAGGTCTATCCGTGGCTTCCGCCAGAGACTTCTCGGCTGTTTCCACTCTCAGCCTGAGCGCCTTCTCATCGCGTTCCGCAACTGTAACGGCAGACTTGATGCTCGTCACTAGTTGCTTGATCTTCAGGTGAATGTTGTGCTTGTCTTTGACAAACTCGTACAACTCGTTCACCCTTCTCCTCACTTCGAACAAGCTCGACTCTTGAGCTGTGCCGCTGTTCGAGTTCGGTGTAAGCACTCGCTGATTCAGGAATGCTAGCTCCCGTTGGCTTCCTTGAGGCTCGCTCCGTATCGCGCTACTACTCGTTCTCGCAGCAGTTTCCAGCGGCGTCACTGGTGATCGCTGCATCATTCCACTTCTTCTGAACGCGTCCGCGTTCTCTCCAACTACTTCGGTATAATTTGATGTCTCCATTCTATTGGGTCCCCCCTCCGAGCCGCTATCTCCACCTGCTGTACGTAGTCGCTTTCGTGATCTCTTGGTTGTCTATAAATCAGGGAGGCCAAGCGAGGGTTGAACACGTACCTTCATGGGGTCCGTGTCCAGAGCCAGATCAGCGCAAGTCGGGAGTGTTACATCCGAGCCTAGTACCCATCAAAAATGATGGACAGATGAAGAACGTATCCGGAGGCAGACGCACCATTAGCCCGCTCGCCGTTTCAAGTAGGTGTCACCCTTCCTTACTCAGGGAGCAGAATGGCACGAATGTCAGCCCATCGTCGTCATCCTATCCGTAATCCGTAGTCCGTTGTCGTTTGCGTTGACCAGTATGCCATAATCAGGATGTTACTGGCATCGATCCTGATGTGCCGGTTGGCACTCCGAGTATTTGGGCTAAGGCACTTTGGAAGCGGTACCAGATCGCTTGTACAGAGTTGCTTGCGGATGTGTGGCTTTTTATGGAGATCCAACAGAGCCCACTGTTGAAACCCCGCCACATCCTAGGCATCCTCTGCTTGAGCTATCTGGAAACCAGAAGCTCGGTCACTCCCCGAAGGAAGAGCCAAAGGTGGTAATCCACACGGATGTGTGAACGATTTTCGCTTAGGAAGAATTCCCAAGCTTCCACCCGACTCGCAGAAGGGGGGGTTCGTCAAGCCCCTGGACTCCTGTCCCTGCTGCCCTGATGTCTTTTTTATTTCCTTCTAAACCATAGGGGGATAAATCTGCTCATCAGACACCCTAACAGGAAGGTTAGGGTAGTGTGGGGTTAAGGCCGTCTTCTACAATGCCGGTAGAAGCCAGGACTACTCTCTCCTCGACCCATTAAAACACATTCCTATGGTCGCCAAACCCTACGTCTCTCCGGAACCACCAAGAAGGTATTGCTTCAGAGAGGGGCTAGTGCATATCGCACCCTCAAGGTTAGCTGCCGTAGCCTAGCAGCAACGAACATCGATGACTCGCTCTGGAGAGTCCATCACGATAGCATGCTGGCGCTTAGCCAGTTTCCCGAGTGGTCATCGCCACTCCCTTTGTCCTCGGAAGGCGGGCAGGGTCAACCCCGCCCGCGCCCTACTGCTGAGCGGACATCAAGAACTGATGCCCACGTGCAACCCGATCTGACCTGCCCGTAAGGAAGGGTATCACTACCCTTCATGCCCTATCAGATGCACCCGTAGGTTGCAGACAGCAGGGTCTCACCTACCCCGACCCTTGCCGGGGACCCCTTTCCAACCGCGGGCTCAGATCCAACCCAGTAGACTGACGCCACGACAGCACCGCTACCGGGACTTCCTCTCCGCGGCCACTTAATCGCTGTAAGGGTCAATCTCGACCGCAGGGCACCGGTATGACCTACGAAGCCGACTTCGAACCCCTGGACCACCTCTTGTACTGCATCTGGACTAGCCATTCTCCGAGTCCACGCGCCACCTCCTCTGTAGCTCCCAGACGATATGGGTGATAGCCGTTGAAACGACATTCCAGCTAATCTCATCCCTACACATTCTCTGGACCGAGTTGTCCGGAGTTGTGTCCTCCCCGCATGTGGCAAGCATGCGGTCACGCATTGTGCGAAAACGCGGGCACACGAACAAAACGTGTTCCGCCGTTTCCTCTAAACCATTGCACACTGGGCATTCGGGAGAATCCGCATGCCCGAAACGGTGTAGATACTGTCGGAAGCAACCATGACCTGTAAGGACCTGTGTCAGGTGGAATGAAACTTCCCCATGGCGCTTATTAATCCAACTATCTACCCTCGGTATCTACCTATGGGTCCACCTTCCTTTGGTGGAACTGTCCCACGCGCGCTGCCATTTGACCATAGAGGCCATCCTGACAGTCTTGCATATGCCTCTTGTGCCGCGAAATTCGAAGCACTCCATATCCTCACTGATAAGAATGCTGATGGGCACCATACCAGTAATGACACAGAGAGCGTCGTGTGACACGGTACGGTACGCGCTTGCAACCCTCAAACACATAAGCCTGTAAGTACTTTCCAGCTTCCGTCGGTAGCATTCAGTACTTAGCGCGGTACCCCACGCCGGGCCGCCATACCTAAGTATGGACGTAGCAACACTAGCCAGAAGCTTGCGCTTACTGGCATACACCGCTGAGCTATTGGACATCATCCGGGACAGTGCCGCAATAGCTGTGGAGGCTCTTTTACAGGCATAATCGACGTGGCTACCGAAGGTAAGCTTATCGTCGATCATCACGCCCAAGTGCTTGACAGAGCGCTTCGACAGGATAGTGCACTCTCCTACACTGATCTCCGTCTGCTGGACCTGGGGCCTTACCTACGCTAAGGGACTTAGCTATCCCCGCAAGTTCCACATCGGTGACCCTTTCCTCATCGCCAGCCCCAGTCCCCGGCTGTCCTACGAAAGGAGGCCAAGGACTAGGATCATGACGCGGAAAAAGTCCTCCAATGATCCCCTCCAACATCTCTGGAGATTGCTCTGTAGGAGCCATCACACCTCTCGTCTTGGCCATAACGATCCTGTAGGCATCACCCCACGGGTTCGTATTGGCACTCTGACAGAGACCCTCAAAGCAGGCCTTTTTGCTTGCTCTTATCTCGGTCTTGAGCGCGGCTTTTGCAGCGGCTAACACCACCCGCCGTTCGTTTCGCTCTTCCTCTGATCGTGCTCGCTGCATCCGCCGCCTAGCCCGTAGGCAGGCGCGGCGCAGGTCCGCAATCGCGTCGGTCCACCAGTAAGCCGGTGGCCTCCCATTTCTAGGGTGGACTCTCCTAGGCATGGTCGCATCACACGCACGTGAGAGCACCGCTACCAGCTCGTCGCCGTCTAAACCGAGTAAGTTTCGCTCACGGCGGAGCGCTTCCCTAAATACCTCTTCGTCGAAGTATGATGTCTTCCACCTACGAGGGCTTGGCCTTGGCCTAGCCGCCTCTTCTTCTATCCGCTGTCTGCTGTTGTTGTAGTCGATACTGTAGCGAACCGCCAGGTGGTCGCTGTAGCCATCATCTACTCTCCAGTTCGAACTACTTGTTAGGCCAGGACTACAAAAGGTCACGTCAATAATTGACTCCGCTCCGTTTCGACTATAGGTACTCTTGGTACCGACGTTAGCCAAGTCAACATCTAAGATGGCCAGTGTTTCTAGCAGGATCTGACCCCGCTGGTTCGTGAAACGGCTTCCCCATTCCACAGCCCAGGCATTAAAGTCACCCGCTATTACCACCGGCCTTCGCCCTGTTAGCACGGTCGTTAAGCGGTCCAGCATTTGCGTGAACCGCTCGATCGGCCACCGCGGAGGCGCATAACAGCTACAGAAGAAGACCCCGTTTACTTTGGCGACCACGAAGCCCTCGTAGGTAGTAGACACCAACTCCTGCACGGGGTATTTACCCGTCGTCCATATCGCCGCCATTTTCCTGGTCCCATCCGAGGCCCAGTTGCCGTTGCCGGCGGGTACTCGGTATGGGTCCGAAATGATGGCGATATCCGTCTCCCACTCAGAAACCGCCTGACAAAGCAGTTGCTGAGCCGCATCACAGTGGTTCAGGTTCAGCTGCGTTACCTGCACTGTGATTTGTTGTTCACTGCGGCTTTCTTAAAGGCCGGGCACCCTGGACCACCCATCGGATGTCTGTTTTTCGAGGTTTTCCCGCTACAGATCATGCAGATGGGCGAACTCGTACAGCTTTGGGCCTTATGACCTTCAGCGCCGCATCGCCTACACAGTTTGCGCCTGTCGGGGCCTTTGCAGTCCCACGACTTGTGTCCTGGTTCCAGACACCTGAAGCAAACCTCAGGTGGCTCGTGGAATGTCAGGTGACATACACACCAGCCCACCTTAATACTCCCTACTTTAACAGACTTTTTAACATCCGCCACAGGTAGCTGAACCAAAGCTATCTGTGTCCCTGCTGGCCCTCTCCGTAGCTTAACGGCTGCGGCGGCCACCTGCACCTCGCACTGTTGCCGCAGTGCCGTGACGAGCTCTTCCACTTCGGTGATCTCGTCAATGTCTTTGACCTTCAGAGTCGCCTCATGTGTCAGAGCCCTCACCTGCACACCTTCACCAAGGACCTCTTCTGACAGCCTTTTGTAGGCGGCACCCTTGTGCTCCTTCTGGCGCTTCAGCTCCAGGATCATCTCGCCCGTACGAGTACGCCCTGATGTCTGTGTGTGTATGTGTGTGTGTATGTGTGTGCGTGTGTGTGTGTGTCTGTATGTGTGTGTACAAAAAAACTCACATCACTTTTTAGCAGTAAACCTCATCCGATTTCAATGACCGGCGGTTCATTCGACGCGGAATCTGGTCCCATTGTTTCCTATTGAAAATGGTTCGGATCGGTTCAGCCGTTCCGGAGATATGGCCATTTAGGTGTTCCGGAACGGTACCCCAGGAAGGGACCAGATATGAAAATGCATCAAACCTGTGCATGAGACACATCAATCCACGGCATTTTCGATAACCTGATGATCGGTAAGCAGGAAAATAGTTCAGACCATATCTGAACCGGTAGTGTTCCCGAACCGGTTCTGGGCGTCCCGCTGGAGATGACCAAATATACAATTGTACCAAACCCATGCAAGCGACACATCAAACCACGGCATTTCAGATGACCTGATGGAGAATGAGCAGGAAAATCATCTCAGACCATATCTGAACCGGTAGTGTTCCGGAACCGGTTCTAGTCGTCCAGCTGGAATTGGCCAAATATACAATTGAACCAAACCCACGCATGCGGCACATCAAACCACGGATTTTTTGATGACCTGATGGATAAAGAGCAGGAAAATCATCTCAGACCATATCTGAACCGGTAGTGTTCCGGAACCGGTTCTAGGCGTCCACTGGAAGTGGCCAAATATACAATTGAACCAAACCCATACATGCGACACATCAAACCACGGCATTTTCGATGACCTGATGGACAATGAGCAGGAAAATCATCTCAGACCATATCTGAACCAGTAGTGTTCCGGAACCCGTTCCGGGGCTCCCGCCGAAGTGGTTAAATCTGAAAGAGAAACGAACCCGTACATGCGACACATCAAATAGCGGCTTTTTAGATTACCTAATGAACGGCCAGCAAGTGTTTCGGAACCGGTTTTGAGTGGTCGGAAGAGGCCAAATGTAAAAGTAAACCAAATGCAGGCATGTGACACATCAAATCGTGGCTTTTGCGATAACCTGATGAACAGTTAGCTAGAAAATAGCCTTACGTCACACTAAAGACAACTGGTAGTGTTCCGGAATTGCTATCGTTACCTCTTACCTACACACAACACGAGCAGTAGAACGAAGATCAATAAACATAAGAAAGGGTCAAATCAATGTCATCTGACACGATGACATGTGTCTAATTCTAGCTTTACGCATAGTTTTTCAGCCAATTCCGATTATGAATGTTATTATTAGTTTATTGCATGTTGCATTGAATACAACACACAGATGGGCAACATAGCTCTTATTATGGAAGAAGACAGGAATAACAAAAGCTGAATCGTCTCCCGAAGCCGCTATCGTGGTGAAGTGCATTCGTTTGACTTTTTTGTTTCGAACAGTAGTTTGATTGCCTGTGTTGCGAATGTCGGAGACAAAGGAGGCTGAATATCAACGAAAAGGTTCAAATGACTGTGATCTCTAACAAGACTGATCACGACTTATCGACAACCTGATGGAAAAATAGGGTCAGACCACATTAGATTCCCGGTAGTATTGCGGGTTCAGCTGTGGCATCGAATGTGGTTAGAAGTTAAAGTGAAGCAAACCCATTCATGCGATATATCAAATCGCGGTTATTAGGTAAATGTGAAAAAATAGCAATAAAATATTCTCAGGCCATAATTGGGACAAGCGGTAGTGTCATTTATAGCAGGATGGATCAACGTTGAATGGAAAAATAAGAATTTGATCGCGTCAACAGAAGATGGTGACTCTTTTAAGGAATTTTGAGCTCTAAAACTATGTAAAATAAGTGTATTTGGTATGAGAAATATGTTCGGAATCCACCAGAGTATCCAAGATAGCGGTCCAAAGTCCAAGATAATGGCCCAGTGTTCAAGTTAGTGCTTATTTTATAGGATTTTTAATTCTTGCATTATGGGCATATTTTGTATGAAAATATGTCCAGAATTCAAAATGTGTAATCAGAAAACCCAAGCTGTGCGCTGTTTCACAAGGTCTGCAATATGACTATAGTTTGAATGGGGAAGAATGCTGGTCTTCGTCCAAAACTGGTAACCAGAAAATCATAAACGACATGCCAAAATTCAATACGGCGACTATTTTATGTAATTTTAGGTGCAGAGTCCAAAAATGAATACCAGAACATCCAAGATGGTGTCTCAATGTTCAAGATGGCGGTTAGTTTAGTTGGGGTAGATATTCGGAGTCATAAAATGATGACTGGAAAATCTAAAATGACGTTTCAAAATTTTGCGGCTTCATGACACTTGTTTGGTTTGAGTTTTGGATCGTTGTCTTATATTTTCTGAATATTTTTTTTTTATCTGTATTAACGAGATTTTTAGCCCTAGGCTAGTTCATCTCGGGACCCACGCTTTACTTCCCTTCCGAAGGAAGAACTCACATTTTGCAAGTTTGTTGAGAGTGGGATTCGATCCCAGGTCCTCGGCGTGAAAGTCACGTGTTCTAACCATCACACCAGGTCCGCTCCACTTCTGAATATTGGATGTTATGCTAATATAAAATGTATCCATATTGAGTAGATTTAGCAAGCAGTTTTCATTTTGTATTTATGTCAATGTCATCAACATGTCGCTTGAGTTTTGTTGAAAGAATATTTTAAAGCACGAGAAAGGCACCATCATCGCTAGGTGGATTAATTAGGGTTTTTTATGAAACATCATACTACAATGCGTAAAAACTGGCAATAGCAACAAAATTTCATCTTTTTTTACCGTTACGTAATTTTTAAACGTTCCCTGCCTCAATAAATGAATAGAAAAGATATAAACTTCACGTAGTTTTATCTATGTTTAAATTTTAGCTTGCTTTGCTTTGCTTTGTGGGGCAGTGATCGTCAGTAATGAGTCCGACTTCGTTGGTGACTTAAACGATTCTGAATCTTTATTTCGTTCTTAACTCTATCGCGCTACCGAGGCTTACACGCTGTTTCGCTGCGTATGCATTTCGGTAGGTTATCGTTCTCGAACCATGAATGTTTATGCTAACAAAGCATAACACTTATCGTTCGATTCCACGACCTCCTTCATGCCGCACATAGGCGTAAACAGGAGGTGTAGCTAGGCACCACACGCCCTATCATATTTTGTTTAAATTTTTGTCTACAGTTAAAAATTTAAACCTATTTCGTAACCTACGCTTTCCTTCACTCTGAAGGTATAATCCTACTTTGTCATGATGACAAACACAAAATCCTTGATATCTCATAACTTGGACTTGACCTTCTCAAGGTCACGCATCTACCACACGCCCTATAATATTTTTGTTGAATTCTATTCTATAAAATGTTTAATCCTACTTTTATGTACTATATCTTCCTTATTGTTAATGGAAACTTTCACATTCGTTCCCATGTCCTCCAGTACGTGGTATGGACCATTATACTTTAAGTCTAGTTTTTTCCCTGTCTCATTTTTAATAAGAATAGAGTCTCCTTTCTTGTAAGCAAAATCTTTTGATTTTATATTTATTTCTCCTATCCTTTTTGTCTTTTCCTCTATAAGCCTATCTCTAACTTCTCTATGGCTGATCTGTAACGTTGCCTTGATTCTTTTACAGTAGTCTTCGGGATTATACAAAGGCTCAGGTTGGCTCTCCACCAAGTTAGAAGGCATTTTAGACGGTCTTCCATAAACTAGGTAAAAAGGTGTGTACTTTGTTGTTGAGTGTACCGTATTATTATATGCAAATTCATAATACGGCACCCAGTTTGCCCATGAAAAAAGTTTATTGTCACATTGGACCCTTAGAAAATTCCCAAGACTTTTATGAGTACCGTCAAATGGGGTAACTTGCAACACTTTTCGACTTTGAAGCAATATCATTGAAAATCTAAACATTTGAAACATCCTGTGAAGCATCGTGTACGCTAATTACCCCGAGTAGAATACTATGCAGCACTTGGTTTACCAAAATACGCTGCCACCTAATCAGGAGGTGCGAAATACATGCCTGTTGCAAGTTTCCCCATCAGTGGGGTAACTTGCAACATAGGACATGAAGCTAAGTTAGCTATTATTAAACAGCACTAACATTCTAGTATTTAGTCGTATTATAAATTTTTGATGATATGCATGAAACATACCATGAAAAGATGTACACTAACCAATTGACATATATTTTTTCATGAAAGGATTGATAGTTATTACAAGCGAGAGAATATCGTCTAGCAACGGGTCTTATGTCCCTCAAACACAAAATATATATAATTCTCATGACTTAGCACTCATTACAAAATGTCAACAATGATTATTGTCATTTCTTGAAAAGGTAGGATGAGTCATCTTCAAGTAGCTTTCAGTTTGAAGTGGTTTTTGGCAATTTCAGCTAAATTAACATGATTGAAACACTCCTATTCTACTTTGTAAATGTCAAATTCGCTAATTTGGGTATTAAACTGAAA
The DNA here is from genome assembly GCF_035046485.1 of Aedes albopictus. Taxonomy (NCBI): domain Eukaryota; kingdom Metazoa; phylum Arthropoda; class Insecta; order Diptera; family Culicidae; genus Aedes; species Aedes albopictus. The sequence goes on from NC_085138.1 coordinate 206,945,000, forward strand.
TAATTTACTCCGTCTAGGTTCAGAATTGATGTTGGTGATTGATTTACAGCGTTCATAAACAAAAATTGAACTTTTAACATGATGAAACATGAATAAAACTTCAAAATGTGGTATTTCCTAACTATGTTTGAAGGCCTCGTGCAAGAAAAAAATAAAAAATGAATTGTCATTTGAAAATGAACGCGTTACGTAATCAATAAATGATCCATTTCGGTTATTTCTGTCAAATATATTGTGAAATGAAGATAAATAATAGAAGGTTTCGTCAAATTCAACTGTTGCAAGTTACCCCATAGTGGTTGTCGAATATAATAGTGATTTGTTGCATTACTTAGTCGATAAGTTTATCAAACTTTTATCGTTTAGCTAAGCTTACTATTAGGTACCTTAACTGCAAGCAAGGTCATCAGACTTATCGCACTTACCATAAGGGAGAGGTCAAGCACGATTTTCATACTTGTTTTTATGGCATAAAATGAGCTATCCGTTTTAACAGTGTAACTAAACCATAAACATATAAACAAATCTAATTTTTATACTTAATCGATCTTTGATACACATAATCTCTATAACCGAATAGTAGGGCATACTAGTTTTCATTATTATTAGAAAATGCTCCACATTTAGTGTATGTCATCGTGTTGCAAGTTACACCGCTGTTGCAAGTAACCCCGTTTGACGGTATTTTCTAAAGCTCCAATTGATTGGTGATAATATGCTGTGCTGTTAAGTTTTTCAATATTCAAAAGTTGTGCGATTTTTGTAAATAATTCAGACATGAATTCTGCTCCTCTGTCAGAAGCAATTCTATCTGGTACTCCATACTTTAATATGATATTTTTTATAAAAGCTTCAGCTACAGCTTCCGTTGTCTTATTCTTGATCGGGGTTGCAGTGATGAACTTTGTCAGTTCGCACTGCGTTGTCAATATATACTCATATCCATCAGAGGGTATAAGTGGACCTACTAAATCCAAATAATTTTTTTCAAATGCACTTTCAGCTGTCGTGGTTACAATCATAGGTGGTTTCGCAACATTGGTTGATTTAAACTTTTGGCATTTTTCACAAGATTTTATAAATTTAGCTACATCTTGGTTAATGCCTTTCCAATAATATTTCTGCCTAATGGTGTTGATTGTTCTTTTAATACCTGCATGACCTGCAGTCGGCAATAGGTGATAATCGTTAAGGATTAGTTTTTTCGTAATGTCGTCATTTATAATTTTAATTTTATTTGAAATTCTTAAAATCGAGGGTACCCTTTTTATTAAATCATGTTGTACAACTTTTTCATAGAATTTGTGCGCACAATCATCGTTTATTCGAATGTATAATTCTCCGACATTATGTTTTTTACATATTAAACCAAGTTCTGCCATTGTTCGTCGTAACGAAGCCAAGGAATCTGTTGGTTTTATGATAATTTCTTCTTTTTCAGGAATCCATGTAACGATATCAGAAAAATTTGAATTTTGTACTTTCAGTTCAACTATTTTTCCACTTGAAGTGTCATGGCCAGTAACTACTTCTTTGGAAGAATTTTTATTTTCCTTCTTCGATTGCATTCGGGTTGTTACGAATGCCTCAACGCTGAGTTTATCATGCATGTCTCTCAATTCAGTTGTTGAAATGCGTGATAGCGCGTCCGCCACAGCATTTTCACAACCTCTTTTGTAGAAGACGTCAAAATTGTATTCCTCGAGGGCCAGACGAAATTTCGTCAACCTACTCGATGGATCCGTTAATGTAAAAAGGTAAACTAAAGGTCTATGGTCGGTATACAATTCAAATTTTCGTCCATATAAATATACACGAAAATGCTGAATTGCCCAGACTATGGCCAAAAGTTCCTTTTCGATTGTTGAATAGTTTTTCTCAGCACTGTTTAAAGCTTTGCTCGCATACGCTATTGGTTTATCATTTTTGTTGCTTAAAACCGCTCCTATACCATAACCAGATGCGTCAGTGTGTAGTTTAAATGTATTATTCTTGATAAAATCTGGATAATCTAACACAGGCGGGTTGATAAACCGCTCTTTCAATTGTTGAAATGCGTTTTCGCATTCCGAAGTCCAGTTGAATTCAATTCCTTTACGCGTTAAATAATTCAAAGGTGAACATAAACTTGCAAAATTTTGGATATGTTTCCTGTAATAATTCGCAAAAGCCACGAATCTCTTAACTTCATCAGATGATGAAGGACTCTTCCAATTTTTAATTGTTTCAATTTTCTGAGGATCAGGTAGTACACCTTCCTTTGAAATAAAATGTCCTAAATAAATCAACTCCTGCTTCAAGAAATTACATTTAGCAGGGTTAAGTTTCAAATTGACTTCTCGTAGTCGTTGAAAAACAGAAATTAAATTTTTATTGTGTTCGTCAAATGTTTTCCCGAACACAATAATATCATCAAGGTAAATTAAGCATTTAGTTAAATTTAATCCTGACATTGCAACTGTCATTAATCGAGAAAACGATGATGGGCTTGTCTTTAATCCCATCGGTAATCTAGTCATTTGGTACTGACCGGATGGAGTCGCAAACGCTGTAATTGGTCTGTCCTCCGGTTTTAGTTCACATTGGTAGTACCCTTGTGACAGATCTAAATGAGTAAAATATTGTGAACCTGCGAGTGAATCTATTACATCCTCTATATTGGGCAATGGAAACTTATCGTCTTGAAGATTAGTATTGACTTTCCGATAGTCAATAACTAGTCTCCATTTCTTTGTATCATTTTCTGATTTTTTGGGAACAAGTAATAAAGGACTGTTCCATTCAGATTTACTTTCTTCAATAATACCATCTTTAATCATATTTTCCACTTGCTTGCAGACTTCTTCTTTTTGAGAAACAGGAAGTCTGTAAGGTTTACTAAATGATGGTTGTACGTTTGGCTTGACCGTTACTGATGGGCAATAAACATTGGTCGTACCAAGCTTATCGCCTTTTAAACAAAATATATCGGAATATTTCAAGCATATTTGTTTAATAGCCTTTTCATCACTCCCAGACAAGTGATTTAATTTTAATTCCTCCAATAATTTACTTGCTCGAAGTTTTTCATATTTTTGACCATCATTTTCCAAATCGATAACATTGTAATTTTCAGCTGACGCTACCGTTGGTTTCAAATTTTTTTATTACTGCTGGTTTATTTGAGATATTTACCAGTCGAATCGGTATCTTACCATTCACGGGGTTCGCTATAGAATTAGCCACAAACACATTTGGTTGAACTTTCTGGTTCAGTACCACACATGTTTCGGCAAATTCCGTTTCTATGTAAGTAATGTATTCATGCCGTGGAGGTATTGTGAGATGTAATTCTCCATTCGGAATAGTGAATTCCATCTTCATTTTTGCAAAGTCAATTTGTGCTCCATATTGCTTCAAGAAGTTTGTACCAATCAAACCTATAACGTTCGATGGTAACTGTTCGATTATGTGAAATCTTACAGGATACTCTGCTAACTCATGGCCTACAATTGTATCCACAAATCCCAATGTGTGTGTGATCCCATTAACTCCTCTGACTTCAATAGTCAATGACGTGTTGATTTTAAATTTTTCTGGAATATACTTTTTGCTCAGTAGACAACAGGACGCTCCGCTGTCTACTATCAATTCTAAATTCCTACCAAATAATTTAAATTTTGCTCGTAGAGCTTTCTTCACGCAGAAATTAGCGAAAAAGATCTATGAGATTCGCTTCTTCTGTTGGTTGGTTCGTTTGTTGGTTTGCGGGTTGACGTGGACGAGATTGTTCAGGGGCATGCTCAGCTACATTAGCTGCATGCGTTCGATTGTTGTTGTTATTGTTGTATCGTGGAGGTCTATTGCCTCTACTTCCTCTGCCTTGGTTGTAGAATTGGGACTGATTACTGGAATCAAAATTTCTCTCTTGGTAGTGATTCTGGTAGTGGCCTCTGCCACGTCCATTACCTCTACCACGGTTATTCTGATATCCGCGATATCCGCCATATCCTCTACCACCTCTGGCACGAAAATTACCATGTCGTCCGGACCCACTTGATGAACACCACAGTGCCATCATGTTGTCATTGGTGTCAGTGTTAGGCGTTGCCTGGCACTCTAAGGCATCAGAGGTTGCCTTGTTCAAAGTTGGTGGGTTTCGCGCTTTGAGAAAAAATTTGGTTGATGGATCCTTCAATCCATCAATGAATGATTGCACCGCAATTGGTTCAACAATATTAACTGCTGCCGCCTCATTCGCAAATGTGCCCATAGACACATGTGCGGCGGCTAACTTTGCGGATAATTTTTCCATTTCGGAGCCAAAGTCGGATATCGACTTTTGGCTCTGTTTTAGAGCGTTCATTTCGTTTTGAACCGCTCTCGGTGTAACCCTAATTGCAAATTTTTGTTTTAATGCTTGTAGGGCATCTGCGACGGTTGCAGATCCATCAATCGCACCGTGCGCAGATCCTATTAAAGTTGTCTTCAAAAATTTTAATAATTTATCTTCCGGAACCCCCTCAGAGTAGTTTTGGAATAGTTCTACTCCTTCGATGTAACTGGTCAGCTTTGTGACAGTTCCATCGAAAGGCTGAACCACCTTCATAGCTAAACTGAGGTCAAGTTTCGGGGCCATCCTTCTAAGCTGCTCTTCTAACCCTGATTCTGAGCTTGTTGAATCCTCTGTATAATCTTCACTGTTTGTATAATCTTCACTATTTTGGGCTTCACCCTCTTTCTCTGGACTGAACAAATTTCCCAGAAACGATTCGTCAAGTGGTGAATCTAATAAATCTAAACAAGCGTGAATAACTGCTCTCAACTTTTTGTACCTAGCAAACAAATGCTGTCTAGATACGTAGTCTACGGAGCTGTTTTTTACGATTTCTCTTAGATTGTTTTTTAAAATTACCAAATTCTTAACTTTCTCATTTTTGGTTTCTGTTTTAAATTTATTGTATTTTTTCAGACTCAAATGCAATTTAAAAATTGCATCCTCGATTCTGAAAAATTCATCCATTCCATTTTAACTATTGCCTAAATCTTTCACTCACCATTTGATTGAATTTGGTGGCCCTGTATGATGTATGCTCGCTATTCGGGCTGGTTGGCCCGGCCGGTTGGCCTCGCCGAGCGGGCCGCTCGGGGCTTCGTTGGTCTCGCCGAGCGGTCTGCTCCGAGACTTCGTTGGTCTCGCCGAGCGGTCTGCTCCGAGACTTCGTTGGCCACGCCGAGCGGTCTGCTCCGCGGCTTCGTTTTTTTTTTCACTCGAATAGCTCCATTAAACCATACTAGTCACTATGGTTTCGATAATGTTCACGATGGTTTAGTCTTTATTGATATTCTTTTCACACTTTTGCTCATCACACTTTTTACTGTCTGGTTTAATTGTTCCTCGTTTTTCAACCTTTACGCTTGCTGCACTTTTGAGTTATTTAGCACTATAGAAATGCACAACGTGGCAACAAATTATTGACGATTGCATAATTTTGTCATTGTTCATAGTTCACACAGCGGCTAGTCTTACGGCCCGTTCTGCCACTCGTTCCGTTCTTCTCTTATGTGCCTTTAGCACGGTTCTTACGATGATGTAGCCCACGGCCACTCCGGCTATGACGCAAAGCGCCACGGCTTGAGCCACGTTATGTGGTTCTGTGTTGGTGGTGCTGATGGTTGGGGCAATTACCTCATCAGCGCTGAACCATCCCATTTCGGTAAATTGCTACTGGTTCCTGTGGCACTCGTTGAGTTTTGTAATCGCACAATCACAGTTTGTCGAAAATTCCACTGCACACTAATCACTCTTGTATCGAGCTGGGTGGAACTCAGATCTGTTTGATTAAATTATAATTACTGCACAACTGCACAACTGGCGAGGATCGCCATGCTTTGCTTTGCTTTGTGGGGCAGTGATCGTCAGTAATGAGTCCGACTTCGTTGGTGACTTAAACGATTCTGAATCTTTATTTCGTTCTTAACTCTATCGCGCTACCGAGGCTTACACGCTGTTTCGCTGCGTATGCATTTCGGTAGGTTATCGTTCTCGAACCATGAATGTTTATGCTAACAAAGCATAACACTTATCGTTCGATTCCACGACCTCCTTCATGCCGCACATAGGCGTAAACAGGAGGTGTAGCTAGGCACCACAAGCTGAGGTGGCTTTTATTTCATCATTCAATTGAAGTTTAATTTGGTGGGCCAAAATATGTGCACTTGGTGGTCCATAATAAAGTCAGGTGGTCCAAAATAGAAGCGCAAGATCCTTCAGGAGTTTTGATATTTCTTGTATTTACTACAACAATTTTGAGTTCTGTTTGGCCTTTTTCGACAGAAAACATGTTGCTCTACGTAATGCCTACTGAAATTATCCATATTTGGAAGTAGGGACCTTCTTTTTTCGCTGAATTGTTCATCCACTTCCTAAAGCGGTCCAAAATACCTCCCTTAACCTAATCGCGACCATCACGAGACAATCACTTGAACCGCTTTCTGGAGTCACCCTTCCCATGGTGATACAAACCAGATAGCATGTCATGCCTGGAATGACAAACATGTTGTGGGTTCCACCCTTCGCAGCTTTGCAGCGATAGCAGTTGCTGAGTATGCTTCAGGCGGGTTGCTAGAGAATCAATCTCTCCTGAGCAACGATGCATAACGGGCGAAGTGAGAGCGTTTGTCGTAGCCAGGGCGAACTGCGTGGTGCACTCAATGTGTGCGTTCAAACTGAGCTATGCAAAACGAATAAGATTTATGACGTAGTACCGTGCTTGTGATAATACACATGCATAGTTTTACATACTGTTGCGCGTGCATCTGCTTGAGGCGACGGAGAGAGTCATGACACTCACATGAGTCGTTTCCAAGTCAGGATGATTGTAGCAAAACAAGGGTGACCGGGTGACTATGATGGGATTCTGTCTTTTCTGGTGTTAGCGACTGTAGAGAGAGCGAATCAGAAACCGCAGAGACAGGGTGATACAAGTTTGGTGTTTATCAGCTTTTTTGTGACTTGTACGCTGATGCTTCGCGACACTGCACGTAACTCACAACTGACGTAAGTGCGCTGTCCAGGGGGCCAGCAAAAGGCAAAATCCCCGTAGCTCACAATGAAAACACGTTTAAAATTGTTTTCGCTGAAAATTTATGCATTACACAATTTCTTACTGATTTAAATTGCTATCTCCGCGTTCTCGTGTAATTTCGAACGATTGCACGCTAAAATTTTGGTAACCTTTTGCTAGTTTTACACGTTTTACTTAAGTAATAACTTATGCAGGGCCGGATCTAAGGGGGGCCGGGGGGCCCGGGCCCCCACATTTTTGGGGCCCCCACAAAAACCTTTTTTGCTTGCTAACATTAGCTTTATTTTTCATATTGCTCAAGTACTGTTCGAAAATAAGGAAAAACATTTTTGGTCATCTCTCAGAAGGGCCTCCACATCCGCTCGGGCCCCGGGCCCCCACAATCCTTAATCCGGGCCTGAACTTATGGTAATTAGAGACTGTATATATAGAGACACGCAAAGACGACTTCTTTTGATTGTTGTTCTTCTTCTTCGCCAGACTTCGTTTTCATAATTTTGCTGGCGTGCTCGATAGGTAGCCGATTTGACAGTTCGATAGGTAGATTTGGTTTCACTCTTTGCGGGACTGTGTTATAAACAGACTGTAATGGTAATGACTAATTCGCAAATGTCGTGCACATCCCAGATCTGTCAGAGTGCCCAAAAGTGTCAATTTCCCAAACATGTCAAATTCATGTGGACTACGGCACATCTATTCGTGGTTGACGTCCGTGCTGCCCCGCTGGTGTCATCCCCATAGTTCCAATCGAGCAGGAGACCTGTCAAAACGACAAGGATTCGCCACTTTGGTATACTCGAGACACTTTAGATTTAGAATATTTTATATAGACGACACGCCGGCTGTAGATTATCATTTTCTTTATCATCGTCTCCATCCGTATCCAATCGTTTTACAATGGATCAATGAAGCAGAGCTTGTTGGGTTTCGCCGCATCAACACAAAGGCTACTGTGGCTATCTGTTCATTCCATAGCGACCATTTTGACCGTTTTAGTTATTTTAGTGATCCATTGTATCGCTCCTAAGTGTACATGTTTCACAAATTTATCCATGCTGCAGGTGAAGAAAACCAAACTCTGCAATTTGCGGCTTAAGCCTAGCTCAGAGCACCGCTTAAAATAAGCCACACTTAACGTAAACCGTAGCTTTATTAAACCGGGTTTGGTGGTTAACCCGTTAACGCCCAAGGTGTCTCACAATTTAAATCTTCAAATAAATTTGTTATCAAAGGTCAAGTTCCAATAAAATAAGCATGATTTGATGAAAAAAATGGAAGTCTATGGTGTAGTTCCAAAAAAATTCTTCATTGTAGGTCCTCAATATCAGATAATTTTCTTGAGATAATTCTTCAGCACAACTTCTACGCTATCGTTATATTCTGATCCGTATAGATAAAATGCAGCTCTAAACAAGTGAGAAAGATGATAACCACTCAAAAAGAATAGAATAAGGACTTATAAATTGGGGCAGAAATATAACCCGATAAACGCCTAAAAGTATGTAATGCATGGTTCTTGTAATTTCATGTAGTTTCGACTGCAGTGTTCAACATTTCTCATTTTTTTAACAAATCAATTAAAGAGAGCTCACTATGTGTGGCATAAGCAAACGTTAAAATACTTTAGAAGTTAGATTTTACACCTTGTTTTACACAGATAATTATTTCTAATAAAGTAATTAAGTTTTTCCTTCAGCACCCCACAAACTCTCTTTACGTACTCACCATACGTAAACTTTTCTGAAGTTTTTTATATTTAAAAAATAAAATCGTGTTAAGTAATGTTCCATTTAATTTGTCTCCTTTGACAGATACGTATTTCGACCTCAACTATATGGTCGTCTTCGGTGTCTCGTATTTACAGGTATTCTACTAACATGCTCAGGTTCATCATCATTCCATGTTTTGATATAAAATTTCAACCAGATATACTCTACACGGCTTCTCCACTTATGTTTGTACTACTCCATGATTGTTTATTCGTGAACAATATGTGAATTTTATGGTGTTATTCTGGGCACTATCAAAGTTACATCGAAAAGATAATGTGAAATCCCCGAATGAATCCCGGGAGAATATACAGAAGGAATTCTGAGAGTCATATCTGGTAGAGTTCTGAGGGAATCTCAACTAAAAGCTTGGTAGGAATCCCTGAAATAATCACAGAAGAATCCCGGGAGGAATTGCTGTATAAATCCCGAGCGAGAATCCCGGCTCATAGAAAGAATTCCAATAGGATTCTCTGAATATGTTTCGACTTCTGTCAAAAGTATACTAAAATAAATCTGTGAAGTAATTCCAGAACAAATCCGTGAAAGAATGCTGGGTAAAATTTTTGAAAGAATCCTTTCAGGATATTCGAAAGCAATTCTGGCACAAATCCCTGAAGTTATTCCTGAAGGAATCCCGTAAAGAATACCTGATGTATTCCTTAGACAGATCACGACAGGAATGCCGGCCAGAAGCTGAGCAGACATTCCTGCAAGAACCATAGAAGATGTCTCTATGATCTAGGGTTGTCTGAAAACAATTTCGGAAGAAATATATATTTTTTCATTTCTTTTTTTCGGGAGAGATCCCTTAAGGAATAACAACAGGAATCATGGAAGGAATCTTTGAAGGAATTCCAGCACAAATCCCTGAAAGAATGCAGAAAAGAATAACTATCAGAATTCTTTCAGGATTTTTCAAAACAACGCCTGCAAAAATCCCTGAAGTGAACTCCGGAGCAATCCATACAGCAATCTCGGAAGCAACATCTGAAGGAATCTCGGGAATAAACCTGGGAAGATTCTCGAAAGGAATGCCTGAGAAATCCTGGAAAGAATTCCTGAAGGTCAAAAAAGAACCTCAGCTCATCTGATCTCATCTCAATTCTTCACCCTATTCTCTAGCCTCTACCTAACTGTCTTCTTTGCCCTCTATTCCAACCCTCTATCCTACGCTCTATCATAACCTTCAACCCTACCGTCAGCCCTACCCTCTAAACTATCCTCTACTATAACCACCGCCATATCCTTTACCGTACCCTTTAGTCTACATTGTGCTTAATCGTACCGTCTACCCTACTCTCTACACTAACATTTTTCCTACCCTCAAACCTACTCTCTTTTCTACCCTTCTGCCTACCGTCTACCCTACCCTCTACCCTAACCTTCTACTCCACTCCCTCTACTCTATCATTCACCCAATCCCTCTACCCGACCGTCTGCTTCACCTTTTATCCCACCCGCTACCTTACCATCTACCCTTTAGATACGCATATTGCATGGTATTATAGCTCAAACTACCATTCCGTGGCCACTAACTTGGGTATGGTCCGCCATATTGGGTTTCAAAATAGCGTCGGATATTTATTTTTGAGTTCTACTCATGAAGCCCGATTGATAGATACCTATATTGCATGGTTTCATAGCTCAAACTCTCATTATGTGGCCGCCATCTTGGATAAAAGCCGCCATCTTGGATTTCTAAACAGAGTCAAATATCGTTTTTTGACTTCTACTCATGAAGCCCGATCGATAGATACCCATATTACATAGTATCAGAGCTAAAACTACCATTCCGTGGCCTCCATCTTGGATATGGTCCGCCATCTTGAATTTCAAAATGGCGTTAAATATCGATTTTTACTTCTACTCATCATGCCCGATCGATAGATACCCATATTGCATGGAATCATAGCTCAAACTACCATTCCATGGACGCCATCTTGGATATGGTCCGCCATCTTTGATTTCGAAATAGGGTCAAATATCGATTTTGACTTCTACTCATGAAGCCCGATCGATAGATACCCATCTTGGTTTTCTAAATAGGGTCAAATGTCGATTTTTGACTTCTACTCATGAAGCCCGATCGATCGATACCCATATTGCATGGTATTATAGATCAAACTACCATTCCGTGGCCGCCATCTTGGATATGGTCTGCCATCTTGGATTTCAAAACAGCGTTAAATATCGATTTTTCACTTCTACTCATCATGCCCGATCGATCGATACCCATATTGCAAGATATCATAACTCAAACTACCATTCTGTGGCCGCCATCTTGGATATGGTCCGCCATCTTGGATTTCAAAATTGCGTTAAATATCGATTTTTGACTTCTACTCATCAAGCCCGATCGATAGATACCCATATTGCATGGTATTATAGATCAAACTGCCATTTCATGGCCGCCATATTGGACATGGTCCACCATCTTTGATTTCAAAATGGCGTCGGATATTCATTTTTGAGTTCTACTTGTGAAGCCCGATCGATAGATACCCATATTGCATAGTATCCGAAGCAGCATTGTCGTTAAAAAGCATATATTCTGGAGTTTTTACCGCCATTTTGGAACCTAAGACGCCATCTTGAATTTAAATATCCTTGCTACCACTTGCACATCCTAAGGAATGTGTGATTAACAACTCTGCCGAAGAAATGAACTGTAAATTCTTAACCATTGTCAAGATTCCAGGGAAATAACTTTTTTTTTGCATTGGAAATGATGCTCACAGATCGTGACAATATGCATTCTTTGCAGCATCGTTTACGCCACCTAGTGAACCAGTCACATACTATATTGTCCACTATGAGCAAGGTATGGGTGTGGGGAACATCTTCTCTGAAGAAAGTATTCTAAAATTTTGCATAATTCTGGAGATATTCACATCCAAAGGACTGTCCTATTTATAGGACGCTGGGCGTTCGGGGCATCTGTCCTATAAATAGGACGCTGGGCGGATATGGGTTAAGCCGAGGTGAAAAAATCGAAAAGCCCGGCTTAAAATTTTGCTAAACCTGGTTTAAAATTTAAGCCCGGGTGAAAAAATCAGTAATAAGAGTCGATATCTTCACCTCGGCTTAACCAGTAAGCCAGGCTTACCCATATAGGGTAAACCTGGTTTAACGCTTAAGCCAGAGTGAAGAACGGCTTAACGACGTAAGCCTGCATGGTTTATCTTAAACCACACTTAAAGTTAAGCCAAATTCTTAAGCCAGGTTTAAATATTTGCGTTTCTTCACACCTGTTTAGCAAATAAAGGCGACGGCTTACGCTAAGCCAAGCTTAACGAAATTTTTCATATCATTCCAGTGACTTTCCAATGGAAACGTCATTTTAAGCCGCCGATATTTTGAAACGCCCGTTATATGGGCAATTCTCGCTGAGACCGGCCCTCTATTTACATCTTGTCTTCAAAAATGTTTAAGGTGCCGATTTTCTGAAAGCCCCCGCTAAAAAAGTAAGAAAAATGCATTTGGTTACTCAAATTGATGGACCCCCCGTTAGTTAGAGCCACGACAATTTTTGCAGACCCCTAGTTTTTTGTCAAATGGTGGCTCATTTAACCCGTTATAACTCGAAAGTTTCTCCAAAAACCACCTCAAAACGAATGGGCCTTTTCATTTGACGTCTTAAATCAGCTGATTGTTCGGGCGTTTGACAGTTCTTCTATGAAGATGACACGTTCTTGTTAGCAGCTGTTGTTCAAGCTTTGTAAACAAATGCATGCACGGATCTGTCACATGAAAAGGCCTATTGTTGTTGAAAAGAGGAAATATACACACTTAAAACTGATTCTTGAGCTCTCGGCAGAAAATATTGCTGATCTAGATCGGCAACATACGATTTTGCCGGTATCTCGGCAATCGACATAGGTTTACTGAGATTTACCAAACATGTTTGTCGAGATATCAGCAAAAGATCTGAATATTTAAAAGATTGGTAGAACTATTTGCTGAGAATGTCAGCAAACAAAGAAAATACTGAAATCAGTAAACCTCTTTACCGAGATCTCGGCAATGATGCCATGCATTGTCGAATTTCGACAAAAGAGCTGTCAGTTTTGATTTCACCATTGGAACAATCTTCTTTCAGAGCTGTGAAGCGTGAAGGTGAAAGAACTGAATCTTGAATTATATAATTAATTTGCAATAAAAAACTGCTGTCTTCAGCAATCAGTTAAAGGATGCAGGAAACTGTAGGAATAAAAAATGTGGGTAAGTTATAAGAATGTTTAATCTATACTTTTTTGCAGAACGAATGAAGTTGCTTCGGGGGAGCCCGTTCGCACCATGTTTGACCTGATACCATTATTGGCCACTGAAAAGCGGATGTGTGATGACAATCAAATGATAATTTTAACAATGTATGCTTTAGTCGAGTGATAAATATATCGGAAGCATTTACTTTTCTCTCATTTTCCTTGAATCTGTTCATTTTCGATATTTTCTTCTTATTCTTCTTTTGCTCAGACGGGCAATCAAAACAAACCAAAAGTGCCGCGATTCAGTAATTTGGTTTACTGAGAATCTCGGCAAAAAAGTGACAGCTGCCAATTTCGGGATTGCCGAGATCCCGGCAAATTCATTTTTTGCTGAGATGATTGCCGAGCACTCGGCGGTGCCAATCTCAGCAATTTGTTTGCCGAGATTCGGCATAAAAAACTAAGTGTGAAGAGCTACTATTTACAATAATAAAAAGTTGGGTCGGCCATATTGATTTTGGCCGCCATCTTGGATTTTTATTCCAAAACATTTTTTTCACCATGAGGGCAAACCGATATTCAATTTTTTTGCATCAACTGAAAGCTGAGGCATTTATACATAACATATCAAAAAATTAGAGATGTCGTTTTTTCCTATCAAAAGTTATCTGCAGTTTTGTAAATTAAGCCACGTTTTCTCCATACATTTCCATGCGCACTGGCAACGACATACAACAGCATCCGAGTTTACGCCTGCATGTATACACAAAGGCGCGTGCCGCAAAATTTGGCCAAATCGGAGGTTCGTTTCCGTTTTTGACTGTTTCTCAATTATGCGGGCATTGCTTTTATAACTTTTATAGTGTTTTGAAAAGCTTAAACCTCCAGCTTTTCATTAGTGGACTCAGAACTTAAATTCGTGTTCGTAAACTCTGCGAAATAACGCTGCATTTATGTAAACGGCCGGCACTGGGCCCAGGGCGCAAAAGTGGCATGATTTACAAAACGGTGGATGACTTTTGAAAGAAGAAAAAGACATCTCTAATTTTTTGATATTTTATGTATAAATGTCTCAGCTTTCAATTGATGCAAAGAATGGTGAAAAAAATGTTTTGGTATAAAAATCCAAGATGGCGGCCAAAATCAATATGGCCGTCCCAACTTTTTATTATTGTAAATAATAGCTCTATCTTTCCTCTTTTCAACAACAATTCGTTTTGAGGTATTATCGTCGCACCACCAAATCGAAGTCGTCGCAAGAAGCACATGCGAAGTGTTGGAGTGGAGTAGTGGCAGTCCCCGGTAATATATGGAATAATTAAGTGATGACAACCCCCTGTAAGAGATCAGCATAACTGTCAAATGTAGTAGCCGTTTAAGTGTATTTGTGTGATTGACCAGATGAGTGACGAAGCATATATGCTGATGAATATGTATGTTTGTTATTGTTTTTAGTCCGTACTATGCATTCCTTGTAAATGCAATCCGTTGAAACAATAGAGGTAATAAACTATAGAGGGAGAATGTCGCTGGCGTCGACGCCGAAACATCTCTTGCTGGTGAAGATACACTGTGAGACCAAAGTACTCTTTAAAGGGTGAAAAAGTACCCACTTTGAGAGTAACTAGGTGAACTCTTAAAAAGAGTAAACGGCCTTTACTCTTAAAAGAGTAAAGTGCTCGTACGTCAGTGCAACGAGTAAATTTTACCCATTATCCACAGAAACCCTTGTTGGAAAAAATGGGTAAATTTAACTCTTTTTGATTTTCTTTATTTTTAATTTGCATGAAAAATGAAAATGGTAAACATAGAAAACAATTTAACATAAGAACAAATTTATTTAATCAAAAATTGTTGTTTTGTAACAAATATGAAGTTCCTATCGCTGCTGAATGAGTTGGAGAAATCTTTCGACGACAACCCGACAATATCGACGAAGTCCCATTTTTTTGGATGTCCTGCACTTGGTCCTGCAATCAAACAACAATATTTTGGATGACAGACAATGAAATTTTGGATCACAGACAATGAAAGCAAAATTAAAGTCATTATTATACCAACTTACCAGTTATTTCTAGTTTTATGTTTGTTAAAACTCACGATCTCACAAAAAATACAAGTGCCGAGAGCAAACTTGATTCACGATCAGAACAGAATTTTCACCCTATAAAGAGTAAATACTTGGAACTTGAAAATGGGCAAAAATTACCCTTCGTTCAAAATTTCGAAGTACCCTTTATTTTGACAGCTCCATATATCTGCAAAAAGAGAGTACTTTTTACTCCTTAAAGGGTAATGCCGGGTTCGCAGTGTAGGGAGGTATATAAGTGTCAAAGCGAAAAAGTATGCAGTTTGACAGATAGATACCCGGGATGTTTTCGAACGAGAACAAAGGGAACAGCAGCGACATTCGTCCTCTATAGTTTATTAACTCTATTGTTGAAACGCAGCGATTGTACATATTCTTCTTTCGTATCACGTAATCTCGGGACGGGTAGTCGGTGGAAACTCGGTTCCGCGAAAGTGTCCACTGTGCTTGCTGGGATTACAACAGGTTATGGGCCCCAGTTTTCGGAAGAAATTGTGTCGAAAATGTACTCAGTTCGAAGAGGCATTTTGTGAACGGCGTTTAAATGAACGGTTCAGAAAGTGATCGATTTATTGCTCGGCGTTTTTTTTTTTGAATGATGCTATCGAAGAGCAGATTTGAAGATATTGTTTTGTGGGAAAAAGTACCCTTGGTGAAAGAATAGGCCAAGAACGAAGTGATACGGTGGTACGGACAGTGTAATTTTGCGAATAGACGAGTGCATGGAGTTGCTATAGCTTGGGCAACAGGCATTGTATACGACACCGTGAAGCGCACGCTTGTGTGGATTGATAAAGAGACGTAACACAGTGGTCCAAGGTGCTAATTTTGTGCGACGAAATACGAACGGCAAAACAGTTTTAAAAATGTCAGATGCTAAAATTACGTTCGATCGGTTGAATGATGTCAACTGGTCGACGTGGCGGTTCAGGATGGAGCTGATGCTGATGCGCGAAGATTTGTGGGCACTGGTGAAGGACCCTAAGCCGGAGGCAGCAGATGTAACGTCAGCGTGGAGCAGAAAGGACGAAAAGGCAAGAGCGATGATCGAATTGGCACTGGAGGATAGCCAGCTGATCCACATAATGGAGGCTGTGACAGCAAAGGAAATGTGGGAGAAACTGAAAAGCTTTCATGAGCGGGGATCGTTTTCAAACAAAATCCATGTTTTGCGGCAGCTTTCCCAACAAACATTTTTGCTGTACAAGAGTGCAATAAATCACTCTTAAACAAACTTTAGCTTAAGAAACTGTTATTCAGATGTTTGTGTTTATTGGGTTGTTCGTTGCGGCTAAACGAAGGTGAGAGCATGCCCGATCATCTGGCAAAGGTATCAGAGTCGGTACATCGGTTAGCCAGGATGTGCGAAACACTAAAAGAACATTTGATTGTGGCAATATTGTTGTCGAGCTTACCGGAATCCTACAGCCCGCTGGTTACCGCTCTTGAAGGTCGTTCGGAAGAAGGCTTGAAATTGGACTACATAAAGGGAAAGTTGCTGGATGAAGGACGAAGAAAAAGTGAGAATGAAATGCAAGAAGATGTACAGGAGAAAGCAATGAAGTCCACAGAGCAGTTTGGAAACAGGAAAAATATTGTTCGTGTTTGCTATTATTGCGGAAGAGGCGGCCATTTTCAGAGGAATTGTCCTGTTTTGTTGGAAGAAACGCGAGTGAATATGAAGAAACACAACCAAGCAAAATCGACTACTGTACAGGAACCAGGAAGCGTGCGTGGTTCTGAAAGAGGTGTTTGTTTCAATTTGACAACTAGAAGCGATGGGGACACAGGACGATGGATCATCGATACTGGATGTACGCAGCACATGACGAATACTACTGCGAATTTTGGTTGGTGGAATCCTTGTGCGAAAGAAGTGATTTTAGCGGATGGAAAAACAGTCAAGGCAAAAGGTTGCGGACAAGGAAACATTTCAGGAGTTGGATTACATGGTGATAAAGTTGAAGTGAAGTTGAAGCGACTGTTGTACGTACCAGGATTGACGAGGAATATACTTTCCGTTAGCCGCATTACGGAAGATGGCTGTACGGTGGTTTTTGAATCGAGTAGGTGTCGAATCATGCATGGTGAAAAGGTGATTGCTGTAGCTGAGAAGAGTGGTGGATTGTACTTCCTGTAGAACGTTTTTCAATTCAGGAGGAGTAAACCGCTTTGACTTAGGAGGAGTAAAACAGTGACATGGTGGGCTTGCCACTAAGGAGGAGTGTTGGAGTGGAGTAGTGGCAGTCCCCGGTAGTATATGGAATGATTAAGTGATGACAACCCCCTGTAAGAGATCAGCATAACTGTCAAATGTAGTAGCCGTTTAAGGCTCAAATGAGAATCGCATATTATCCGAAACTGAAAAAGCACTTTTCTCCAGAATGACAAAAAAGCGAACAAAACCAGTGTGTCCGATTCTCATAATTGATTAAATAAACAATCGGACATTCTTATTTTCTTTGATTTGTTGATCATTTTGGAAAAAAGTGCTTTTTTAGTTCTGGGATATTTGCCATTCTCAATGGATCCTTAAGTGTATTTGTGTGATTGACCAGATGAGTGACGAAGCATATATGCTGATGAATATGTATGTTTGTTATTGTTTTTAGTCCGTACTATGCATTCCTTGTAAATAGATGTCCGTTGAAACGCAGCGATTGTACATATTCTTCTTTCGTATCACGCAATCTCGGGACGGGTAGTCGGTGGAAACTCGGTTCCGCGAAAGTGTCCACTGTATGCTTGCTGGGATTACAACACGAAGTTGCAGCTGCGAAGTAAATTTGAATCTATTTTTTCTGTTGCGCATCATTAAGCTAATTAAGGGGAAGCTTCATGGAAAACCTGGTAGAACCCGACTTTAGCGCCCGTTTCGATTTTTTAAAAATTAATGGAAAGTGAGTATATATAAAAATGAGTTTGAAGACCCTTTGAGGCAACAAAAGTCATGAACGGCTGAACCGATCGGGATGACTCTTGCATGGTTTGATTCGTATTCATGGTCGCTGTGTTTATATGTATAATAAGTTAAGAAAATCAACTCAACTTGATCAAAATCAAACCAATCTAGAGTGCGGTGCTTAAATGAGCTCAAAAGCTGTCAAACCATCACAAGATTGGCAAGACAAAGTTTGCCGGGACAGCTAGTACAGAATAAATACCGAGGAAGATTATTTGTCGAATATATTCTGTCCGATTTAACTTTTAGTATTATATAGAAATGAAAAAGAATGTGAAACATCTGTCGGGATTGTTCAACATATACACACTTAGTTTTTTTCGCCGAATCTCGGCAAACAGATTGCCGAGACTGGCACCGCCGAGTGCTCGGCAACCATCTCAGCAAAAATACGATTTGCCGAGATTACGGCAATCATAAAAATGACAGCCACCAATAGGTTTGCCGAAATTTCAGCAAAAATATTTGCCAATTGCTCGGCAAAATAATTGCCAAAACAAATTGGATTTGCTGAATCTCGGCACTTTGTTTTGTTTTTAATTTGGAATGAAAAGTAAAAGTTGGAAATAAAATGAGAAATTTTGCTCACTTGAAACACAATAAAAATATTTATCACTAGGTATATATTCACATTCGTCTAGTTCAGTTATCATAAAATATAATGAATTCAATATCAGAAATCTGCATTCGTTTTCTCTTCCCGGCCGGCAAATTTGTCGAACACTTCCTCAATTGCGGTTGCGGGTTGAAGTTTTGTGCGGCCCACTTCTATAATCACTTAAATCGAAACATAATTAGCAACGATGCCTAGAGGTTGATTTTCTTGATTTTACATTCATACTTACATTTATTTAGCGCTCTGCGTAATTCCAGATTTCCTCAGCACCAAGCAGCACTAATTGGTTTAGTTGCTTTTTTTTCACTACGGCTCGGAGGCTGTAAAAGTGACAGTTGTATTACCGAAATTCGTCAAAGGAAATTATTGCTGAGATCTCGGCAATCTCGTTTGCTGATTTCGGTAAAATTTGTGTTTACCGACGGGCTCAGCAAACAAATGCTGTCAGTTTTCGCAGTTTTTGAGCTATTTGCTGATTGTTCAGTAAAATCATCTAGGCAATCTCGGCAAACACGTTTTGTTTGCTGACATGTCAGCAAAATCTTGAATTGCCGTTTGAAATCAGCAGATTTTTCTGCCGAGCTCGAGAATCAGTTTTAAGTGTGTAGGGTATCATGCCATTTTGTCATATGGCTCATATTTCCGCCGTATATATCCAAAACCGACAAAACCGACGCGATGTATATGTATATACGGAAAACATAAAACTTTAAAATCTAAAGTCTTACCCCAAAAATATTTTATTGTTGACTCTCAGAAACTACTGTTAAATTTTGAGCGAAATCGGACAAGTCTACAAGTCTAAGGGGGCGCTGAACGGGCTGGAAGTTTGTATGGGAAAATCCATCCAGTTATATGGAGAAACCACATGTTTTCAGTTTTTTAGTCTAGGTAGCGATGTATATGTTCAATCATCACCAAATTTTCCATCTTTATCGGAAAATCTATCTTCAACATTGGTACTATTTGCTTCGTGGTATTATTTGCTTCGTTATCATGTTTATTATAAGAGCTAGAAGAAACTTTTTTAGATATTGTGCTCAATTTGAAATGGCTGTTAATCGTTAGTGTATTTATAATTTCTGAAACAGTCTATAATGTATGCAGGAATTCCTTCGGAAATTCTTGGAGGAATATCTTCGAAAATTCCTGAGCGTATTCCTTCGGAAATACCTGGAGGAATTCCTACGGAAATTCCAGGAGGAATTCCATCCAAAATTCCTGGAGGAATCCCTTCGCAAATTCCTGGAAAAATTCCATCGGAAATTCCTGAAGGAATTCCTTCGGAAATTCCTGAAGAAATTCCTTCGGAAATTCCATGGGCAGTTCCTTGGGAAAATCTTGAATGAATACCTTCGGAGATTCCTGGAGGAATTCTTTCAGAAATCCATAGAGAAATTCGTGAGGAAATCCTTAGGTGAATTGGAAGAATTCCTTTGGAAAGTCATGGAGGAATTCCTTCGGAAAGTCGTAGAGGATTTTTTTCGAAAATATTTTTTTGGATTTTTTTTGGAAATTCTTGCAGGAATTCCTTCGGAAATTCCTAGAGGATTTTTTTCGGAAATTCTTTTTAGATTTTTTTTTGGAAATTCCTGGAGGAATACCGTCGGAAATTCCTAGCAGAATTCCTTCAGAAAATCCTGAAGGAATTCTTTCGGAAACTCCGGGAGGAATTCCTTCGGAAATTCCATTAGGAATTCCTTCAAAAAATTCCTGGAGGAATTCTTTCAGAAATTTCGGGAGGAATTCCTTCGGAAATTGCTGGACGAATTTCTTTGGAGATTCCCGGAGGAATTCATTCGTAAATTCCAGGAGAAATTCCTTTAGGAATTCCTGGAGGAATTCTTTCGGAAATTCCTGAAGGAATTCCATCCGAAATTGCTGGATGAATTCCATTGGAAATTCCTGGAGGAATGCCTTCCATAATTCTTGGAGGAATCCCTTCGCAAATCCTGGTAGAATTCCTTTGGAAATTCTGGAGAAATTCCATCGGAAATTTCTAAAGAACTTCGTTCGGAAATAACTGTAGGAATTCCATCGAAAATTCCTTGGCGAGGTCCTTCGAAAAATCTTGGATAAATACTTTCGGAAATTTCTGGAGGAATCCTTTCAGAAATTCCGGGAGGAATTCCTTCGGAAATTGCTGGACGAATTCCTGTGGAGATTCCCGGAGGAATTCATTCGGAAATTCCAGGAGAAATTCCTTTAGGAATTCCTGGAGGAATTCTTTCGGAAATTCCTGAAGGAATTCCATCGGAAATTGCTGGATGAATTCCATTGGAAATTCCTGGAGGAATGCCTTCCATAATTCTTGGAGGAATCCCTCCGCAAATCCTGGAAGAATTCCTTTGGAAATTTCAAGAGAAATTCCATCGGAAATTTCTGAAGGACTTCGTTCGGAAGTATCTGGAGGAATTCCATCGGAAATTCCTTGGCGAGGTCCTTCGAAAAATCTTGGATAAATACTTTCGGAAATTTCTGGAGGAATCCTTTCAGAAATTCCGGGAGGAATTCCTTCGGAAATTGCTGGACGAATTCCTTTGGAGATTCCCGGAGGAATTCATTCGGAAATTCCAGGAGAAATTCCTTTAGGAATTCCTGGAGGAATTCTTTCGGAAATTCCTGAAGGAATTCCATCGGAAATTGCTGGACGAATTCCATTGGAAATTCCTGGAGGAATGCCTTCCATAATTCTTGGAGGAATCCCTTCGCAAATCCTGGAAGAATTCCTTTGGAAATTTCTGGAGAAATTCCATCGGAAATTCCTGAAGGACTTCGTTTGGAAATAACTGGAGGAATTCCATTGAAAATTCCTTGGCGAGGTCCTTCAAAAAATCTTGGATGAATACTTTCGGAAATTTCTGGAGGAATTCTCTCAGAAATTCAGGGAGGAATTCCTTCGGAAATTGCTGGACGAATTCCTGTGGAGATTCCTGGAGGAATTCATTCGGAAATTCCAGAAGGAATTTCTTTAGGAATTCCTGGAGAATTTCTTTAGGAAATTCCGGAAGGAATTGCTTCGGAAATTCCTGAAGCAATTCCTTCAAAAAATCCTGGAGGAATTCCTTAAAAAATTCCAGAAGGGATTCCTTCCAAAATTCTTGGAAGAATCCCTTCGCAAATTCCTGGAAGAATTCCTTCGGAAATTCCTGAAGGAATTCGTTCGGAAATTCCTGAAGGAATTCCTTCGGAAATTTCTGGAGGAATTCCTTCGGAAATTCCTTGGGGAGTTCCCTCGAAAAATCTTGGATGAATACCTCCGGAAATTTCTGGAGGAATTCTTTCAGAAATCTATAGAGAAATTCCTGAGAAAATCCTTGGATGAAATCCTTAGGACATTCCTGGAAAAAAAACATTCTAAACTTCTTAGATGAATGCTTTTTATGATTCCTGGAGGAATTCCTCCGGAAATTCCAGGAGAAATTCCTTAAGGAATTCCTGGAGGAATTCTTTCGGAAATTCCTGAAGGAATTCCATCAGAAATTGCTGGATGAATTCCATTGGAAATTCCTGGAGGAATGCCTTCCATAATTCTTGGAGGAATCCCTTCGCAAATCCTGGTAGAATTCCTTTTGAAATTCTGGAGAAATTCCATCGGAAATTTCTGAAGGACTTCGTTCGGAAATTACTGGAGGAATGCCATCGAAAATTCCTTGGCGAGGTCCTTCGAAAAATCTTGCATGAATACTTTCGGAAATTTCTGGAGGAATCCTTTCAGAAATTCCGGGAGAAATTCCTTCGGAAATTGCTGGACGAATTCCTTTGGAGATTCCTGGAGGAATTCATTCGGAAATTCCAGGAGAAATTACTTTAGGAATTCCTGGAGGAATTCCTTCGGAAATTCCTGAAGGAATTCCATCGGAAATTGCTGGACGAATTCCATTGGAAATTCCTGGAGGAATGCCTTCCATAATTCTTGGAGGAATCCCTTCGCAAATCCTGGAAGAATTCCTTTGAAAATTTCTGGAGAAATTCCATCGGAAATTACTGGAGGAATGCCATCGAAAATTCCTTGGCGAGGTCCTTCGAAAAATCTTGCATGTATACTTTCGGAAATTTCTGGAGGAATCCTTTCAGAAATTCCGGGAGAAATTCCTTCGGAAATTGCTGGATGAATTCCTTTGGAGATTCCCGGAGGAATTCATTCGGAAATTCCAGGAGAAATTCCTTTAGGAATTCCTGGAGGAATTCTTTCGGAAATTCCTGAAGGAATTCCATCGGAAATTGCTGGACGAATTCCATTGGAAATTCCTGGAGGAATGCCTTCCATAATTCTTGGAGGAATCCCTTCGCAAATCCTGGAAGAATTCCTTTGGAAATTTCTGGAGAAATTCCATCGGAAATTCCTGAAGGACTTCGTTCGGAAATAACTGGAGGAATTCCATCGAAAATTCCTTGACGAGGTCCTTCGAAAAATCTTGGATGAATACTTTCGGAAATTGCTGGAGGAATTTTTTCAGAAATTCCGGAAGGAATTTCTTTGGAAATTGCTGGACGAATTCCTGTGGAGATTCCTGGAGGAATTCATTCGGAAATTCCGGGAGGAATTGCTTCGGAAATTCCTGAAGCAATTCCTTCAAAAAATCCTGGAGGATTTCCTTTAAAAATTCAAGAAGGAATTCCTTCCAAAATTCTTGGAAGAATCCCTTCGCAAATTCCTGGAAGAATTCCTTCGGAAATTCCTGAAGGAATTCGCTCTGAAATTCCTGAAGGAATTCCTTCGGAAATTTCTGGAGGAATTCCTTCGGAAATTCCTTGGGGAGTTCCCTCGAAAAATCTTGGATGAATACCTCCGGAAATTTCTGGAGGAATTCTTTCAGAAATCTATAGAGAAATTCCTGAGAAAATCCTTGGATGAAATCCTTAGGACATTCCTGGAAAAAAAAACATTCTAAACTTCTTAGATGAATGCTTTTTATGATTCCTGGAGGAATTCCTCCGGAAATTCCAGGAGAAATTCCTTAAGGAATTCCTGGAGGAATTCTTTCGGAAATTCCTGAAGGAATTCCATCAGAAATTGCTGGATGAATTCCATTGGAAATTCCTGGAGGAATGCCTTCCATAATTCTTGGAGGAATCCCTTCGCAAATCCTGGTAGAATTCCTTTTGAAATTCTGGAGAAATTCCATCGGAAATTTCTGAAGGACTTCGTTCGGAAATTACTGGAGGAATGCCATCGAAAATTCCTTGGCGAGGTCCTTCGAAAAATCTTGCATGAATACTTTCGGAAATTTCTGGAGGAATCCTTTCAGAAATTCCGGGAGAAATTCCTTCGGAAATTGCTGGACGAATTCCTTTGGAGATTCCCGGAGGAATTCATTCGGAAATTCCAGGAGAAATTCCTTTAGGAATTCCTGGAGGAATTCCTTCGGAAATTCCTGAAGGAATTCCCTCGGAAATTGCTGGACGAATTCCATTGGAAATTCCTGGAGGAATGCCTTCCATAATTCTTGGAGGAATCCCTTCGCAAATCCTGGAAGAATTCCTTTGAAAATTTCTGGAGAAATTCCATCGGAAATTACTGGAGGAATGCCATCGAAAATTCCTTGGCGAGGTCCTTCGAAAAATCTTGCATGTATACTTTCGGAAATTTCTGGAGGAATCCTTTCAAAAATTCCGGGAGAAATTCCTTCGGAAATTGCTGGACGAATTCCTTTGGAGATTCCCGGAGGAATTCATTCGGAAATTCCAGGAGAAATTCCTTTAGGAATTCCTGGAGGAATTCTTTCGGAAATTCCTGAAGGAATTCCATCGGAAATTGCTGGACGAATTCCATTGGAAATTCCTGGAGGAATGCCTTCCATAATTCTTGGAGGAATCCCTTCGCAAATCCTGGAAGAATTCCTTTGGAAATTTCTGGAGAAATTCCATCGGAAATTCCTGAAGGACTTCGTTCGGAAATAACTGGAGGAATTCCATCGAAAATTCCTTGACGAGGTCCTTCGAAAAATCTTGGATGAATACTCTCGGAAATTGCTGGAGGAATTCTTTCAGAAATTCCGGGAGGAATTTCTTTGGAAATTGCTGGACGAATTCCTGTGGAGATTCCTGGAGGAATTCATTCGGAAATTCCGGGAGGAATTGCTTCGGAAATTCCTGAAGCAATTCCTTCAAAAAATCCTGGAGGATTTCCTTTAAAAATTCCAGAAGGAATTCCTTCCAAAACTCTTGGAAGAATCCCTTCGCAAATTCCTGGAAGAATTCCTTCGGAAATTCCTGAAGGAATTCGCTCGGAAATTCCTGAAGGAATTCCTTCGGAAATTTCTGGAGGAATTCCTTCGGAAATTCCTTGAGGAGTTCCCTCGAAAAATCATGGATGAATACCTCCGGAAATTTCTGGAGGAATTCTTTCAGAAATCTATAGAGAAATTTCTGAGAAAATCCTTGGATAAATTCCTTAGGACATTCCTGGAAAAAAATCATTCTAAACTTCTTAGATGAATGCTTTTTATGATTCCTGGAGGAATTCCTTCGGAAATTACTGGACGATTGCTTTTGCAAATTCCAGGAGGAATTCCTTCGGATATTGCTGGAATAATTTCTTCGGAAATTACCGGAAGAATTCCTTCGGAAATTCCTGGAGGTATTCTTTCGGAAAGTCTTTTTGGATTTTATTTTTGGAAATTCCAAGAGGAATTCCCTCGAAAATTCATGGAGGAATTCCATTACAAATTCCTTTAGGAATTCCTTCAAAAATTCCTGGAGGAATTCCTTCGGAAATTGCTGGACGAATTCGGTTGAAGATTCATGGAGGAATTCCTTTGGAAATTCCTGCAGGAATTCTTTCTAAAATTCTTAGGGGAATTTCTTCGGAATTTCCTGGAGAAATCCCTTCGGAATCTCTTGGATGCATTCCTTCTGAAATTCAAGGAGCAATTATCTCGGAAATTCCTGGAGGAATTCCTTCGGAAATTCTTGGAGGAATTTCTTTAAAAAATCCCGGAGGAATTCCATTGGAAATTCCTGGAGGAATTCCTTTGGAAATTCTTTCGGAAATTCTTTTAGAAACTCTTTTGGAAATTCTTGAAGGATTTTTTTTTAATTCCAGGAAGAATTCCTTCAGAAATTCCAGGAGAAATTCTGTCGGAAAATTCTCCATGTATTTCCGAGAGAATTCCTCCAGGAATTTCCGTGGCAATTCCTCCAGGAATTTCCGAGGGAAATCCTCCAGGAATTTCCGAGGGAAATCCTCCAGGAACTTCCGGAGAAATTCCTCCAGAAAATTTCGGAAAAAATCCTCCACAAATTTCTGGAGGAATTACTCTTGGAATCTCCGGAGGAATTCCACCTGGAGTTTCCGAAGGAATTCTTCCAGGAATTTTCAAGGGAATTCCCCTTGGGATTTTCAAAGGATTCCCTCCTGGAATTTCAGAAGGAATTCCTTCATGAATGTCCGAAGAAATCCCTCCATGAATTGTCGAGCAAATTCCTCCAGGAGTTTTCCCAAGGAATTTCTAAAGGATTTTCCGAAGGAATGCCTCCATGAATTTCCGAAGGAATTCCTCCAGAAATTTTCCGACGGAATTCCTCTACGAATTTCCTAAGAAATTCCTCGAGGAATTTCCGGAGGAATTCCTCCAAGAATTTCCGAAGAAATTCTTCTAGGAATTTTCAAAGGAATTCCTCTTGGAATTTTTAAAGAATTTTTCCTCTGGAATTTCCGAAGGAATTCCTCCATGAATGTCCAAAGGAATTCCTACATGAATTTCCAAAGGAATTCCTCCAGAAATTTTCCGACGGAATCCCTCCACGAATTTCCGAAGGAATTCCTCCAGGAATTTTGCGAAGGACATCCTAAAGCATTTTCCAAAGGAGTTCCTCCATGAATTTCCGAAGGAATTGCTCCAGAAATTTTCCGGAAATTCCTCCACGAATTTTTAAAGGATTTCCTCCAGGAATTTCCTGAGAAATTCCTTCATGAATTTCCGGATGAATTTCTTCAGAATTTTCCGGAGGAAATTCTCCAGGAATTCGAAGGAGATCCTCCAGGAATTTTCAAAGAAATTCCTTCTGCAATTTCCGAAGGAACTCCTCCTGGAATTGGGTTCTTTAGGGGTATCTAGATTATTGCATAATCGGAATCTCCGTCCAAAAATTAGTCGAAATCCAAAATTTCATCATTTTAGGTGCCCGGGAACTATTTTTTAAATTCATTTTAAGTTTGTATGGGGATTTTTTTTTGTTCGGGGCGAACTGTCACTTTATCGATTGAACTGTCATTCTATCCACGGAAATTAAAACTGTTTTGTTTATTCAACCATCAAAACAAAGGAATCGGAACGCAATAAAATCACGTTATACTCAGAAAAATGAGCTCTTTCGATTAGGCTAAAGAAAAAGGGAATATTTAATTCACTAAACAACCCAATTTCCGGAGGAATTCCTTCATAAATTTCCGAAGGAATTCCTTCAGGAATTTCCGAAGGAAATCTTCCAGCAATTTCCGAAGGAATTCCTTCTGGAATTTCCGAGGGAATTCCTGCAGTAATTTCCGGTGGAATTCCTCCAGGGATTTTCAAAGGAATTTCACCTGTAATTTTCAAAGAATTTCCTGCCGGAATTTCCGAAGGAATTCTTTCATGAATATCCGAAGGAATTCCACCAGGAATTTTCGCAAGAATTTCTCCAGGAATTCCTTCACGAATTTCCGAAGGAGTTCCTTCATAAATTTCAGAAGGAATTCCTCCAGGACTTTTGCGAAGAAATCGCTCAGGATTTTCTGAAGGAGTTCCTCCATTAATTTGCGAAGGAATTCCTCCATAAATTTCAGGAAGGAATTTCTCCAGGTATTTCCGAAAGAATTACTCCAGGAATTTCCGAAAAAATTCCTTCATGAATTCCCGAAGGAAATCCTCCACGAATTCTCGAAGGAATTCCTCCAAGAATTTCCGAGGGAATTCCTCCAGAATTTTCCCGAAGAATTCCTCCATGAGTTTCCGGAGGAGTTTGTCCAGGAATTTTCGTAGGAATTCCTCCAGGAATTTTCAAAGGAATTTCTCCTGGAATTTTCAAAGGATTTCCTCCTGAATTTCCGAAGGAATTTCTCTACGAATTTCCAATGAAATTTCTTATCGATTTGCCTTGAAATACCTCCAAAAATTTCCGAATGAATTCCTCCAAAAATTTTTGACGGTTGTCCTCGAAAAATTTACTTAGAATTTTCTCACATAATCCCCAAACGTGTTTCTGAAGGAATGTTTGAAAAAGTTTCTCAAGTTTTCGTAGGAGTTCCGCAATACATTTTTGAAGGAATTTCTTGAGGAATTTCCGAAGAAACTTCTCAAGGATCTTTCGCTGGAATTCCTTGAGGAATTTCGTAAAGATTTATAAAAAAAACGAAAAAAATTCCTCATCGAACTTATCAAACAATTTCTCACGCAATTTCCGAAGGTATTCCATAAGACATTTCAGACATATGTCAAAAAAAATTCCAAACCAACTCCTTTAACAATTTCCGAATTTTCCTTATCAAGGCATTTTTAAAGGAACTCTTCAAAGAATTTCCAAATGAGTTCCCCTAGGTAATAAAAAATCACAAAAAGCATTTCTTCAGGAATTTCCGAAATATTTTTTCAAGGATGTTTTAAAATAATTTTAAAGAAATTCCTTATAGAATTTCAGAAGGGACATCTCATGAGACTTTTAGTGGATTTTTTTCAATATTTTAGAAAGAATTGCTTCAGTAATTTGGGAAGAAATTCTCACAGAAATTTCCGGATGATTTCCTCCAAGAATTTTTGAAGGTATTCCTCAAGAAATTTTCGGAAGAATTTCTCACGAAAACTCCGAAGGAGTTCCTCAAGGAATATTCTAAATCTATTTCAAAGAAGTTCCTCAAGGAATTCCCGACGAATCTTCTGAAGGAAATCGTAGAAGAACTCTCGAAGGAATGTCTTATGGAATTTCTCAAGGAGCTTTAGAAATGAAGGAATTCCTCAAGAAATTTCTGAAGAATTTGTCAAGGAATTTCCGGTGGAATTTCTCAAGGATTTTCGAAATTAATTCTTGAAATTATTTTTTAATTGATTCCTTTAAAAATTTCCGAATGCATTCCTCTAGCAACTTCCAAAGATATTCCTCCAGGAACTTCCGAAGGTATTCCTTTAGAAATTTTCAAAGATTTTTTCCGGTAATTCCTAAAGATTTTTCGAAGAAACTTCTCCAAAAATTTCTTAGGGTATTCCTCAAGGAAAGAAATCTTAGTTTGATTGGAATTTTTGAAAAAAATCCCGGAGAAATTCTTAGAGTATTTTCGGGAGCTTCTCAAACGGATTTCTGGTGGAATTAAGAATGATATTTGTAAAGAATTAGTGGGGATATTCTCAAAAGAATGCATGGTGAAATTCGTAATAAAACTTCTGGAGGAATTGTTGATAAAATTTCTGAAGGTGTTCCCAACGGAATTACTGCAAGTTTTCCGAAGGTAATTTCTAATGTAGATATTCCAACATTAAAATAACCTGGAAAAGTATTAAAAAAATTTCTGGAGAAACTGATGGATAAATTTAAATTCATGATGGCATTTGTTAAGAAATTCCTGAAGCAAAATATTGAGGAATTCCTCAGGATTATAATCATATATGATTCTTCCATTGAACCATTCCTGTTAATCATCCATATTTCATACTTCACATTTATTTTTTTTTAAATGATGAAGTATTTCAACTCCTTGTTACTGCAATTTGGTTTTCAGTGTAAGGGTGCTCGCCTCCCCCTGGCCTAAAAGCTGACTACGCCCTTGAAAGGAAATATAAAATTGGCATGCGTGCACATGAAAAAAGCGTAGAAAACCCTATCACAATCAACCAATATGCGAAGATCCCCAAAATTGTGTTCTTTGGAAATTTAAAGGTAAGTGGCAATTATGTAACAGCTTCTTCAAAATCAGCCTACCATATCGTTACGGCAACGGAATCAGGTTCAGATTTTTCAAAAATGCGCAATTTCTCTTGGAACTCATGGCCCACTGAAATATTTTTAAGGAAATCCTGAGTAATCAATAGTCAGAAAAAAATCAGATTAGCATGAGCATAGTTGACCGAAAAATTCATAGTACCGTAATCCCCCGGTCAACCATTTCACAAATTTCGTTAAAGTTCTTTACCAAAATATAAAATATAACGTCGACTATTCTTTACTGATTATTACTTTACATATATTCAAACAACTTCATCGATCGATAACGAAATTTGAAAAATGTCCTTTATCGGTCAAAAGATAAAAACCTTTACCGAAACGTAACTTAATTTCGTTAAATTTCATGTTGTCGCTTGAACTTTCCCAGTGCATTTCGCAAGCTTGACGTAAGTCTGACATCAGTCTTACGGTCAGTCTTACAGAGCTTGACATCAGACTGATGTAAGACTGACGGTCAGTCTGATGTCAAACGATTCTGCACCGTTTGCGTCAAGCTGTCGGGCTTCGAACATGCGAGCTGGTATTCGACGAATCAGACTGACGTAAGCCTGATGTCAAGCTAGAACGTCGAACCCTTGTCAAGCTCGTTTTTACGGGTTTCTTCTTCTTTTTTGTATTGATTTTGTGATTTCAGCACCAACATTTCAAAAGCACGTAACTGTTTTTGTAAACAAGAGCGCGATTACTCTTGTTTACAAAAACAATTACGAGCATTTGAAATGTTGGTGCTCAATGATTAAAACAGCAAGAAACCTGCAAGAAACTTTATTTTATTTATTTAAAATAATATAATAATATTTAGGTGAATAAGTAACTTAACATTTATAGATATACCGTGAGGGTCTCGAGAGAAGAGTTGGTAATTCTTTGAGATACAGGGGGGAATGCACATAAAGATTCCACGAATAAACTGGAGATCTTTGGCATTATTAAAAATAATCCTTTTATATCTGAACATTTCTAGAGAATATAATGATTCTTGGGTATACCAAAATGATTCTTAGGATTCCAGAAAACGTAAGCTTGCCATTCTCAGGAAAAGCTGAAGACGTTTGTTCCCGGCCATTTCTATAAACTCCCTCGAGAATTCCTCGAAAATTCTTCCATATTTTCCTCTGGAATTCTTCCAGAAGTTCCTCGGGAGTTCTTCCAGAAGTTCATCGGGAATTCTTCCAGAAGTTCATCGGGAATTCTTCAAGAAGTGTCTCTGGAATTCTTCCTCATATTCCAACGGAATCCTTCCAGAAGTTCTTTGGGAGTTCTTCTAGAAGTTTCTCGGAAATTCTTCCAGATTTTCCTCCGGAATTCATCCATAAGATTCTCGGGAATTATTTCAAAAGCTCCTCGGGAGTTCTTCCAGAAGTTCCTTCAGAATTTTTCCAGAAGTTCCTCGGGAATTCTTCCTCATATTCCGGGAATTCTTCCAGAAGTTCCTCGGGAATAATTTCAAAAGCTCCTCGGGAATCCTTCCAAAATTTCCTCGTGAGTTCTTCCGTAAGTACCTTGGGGATTGTTCCAGCAGTTCCTGAGTTCTTCCAGAAGTTCCTCGAAAATGCTTCCATATTTTCCTCTGGAATTCTTCCATAAAATTCTCGGAAATTATTTCAAAAACTCCTCGGGAGCAATTCCTGAAGTTCCTCGGGAATTCTTCCAGAAGTTTCTCTGGAATTCTTCCAGAAGTTCCTCAAGAATTCTTTCAGAAGTTGTAGGGAATTCTTCTAGGAGTTCCTCGGGAATTCTTCCAGAAGTTCCTCGGGAATTCTTCCAGAAGTTCCTCGGGAATTCTTCCAGGAGTTCCTCGGTAATTCTTCCAGAAGTTCCTCTGGAACTCTTAAAGGAGTTCCTCGGTAATTCTTCCAGAAGTTTCTCGGGAATTCTTCTAGAAGTTCCTCGGGAATTCTTCAAGAAGTTCCTCGGAAATTCTTCCAGAAGTTCCTCGGAAATTCTTCCAGAAGTTCCTCGGAAATTCTTCCAGAAGTTCCTCGGAAATTCTTCCAGAAGTTCCTCGGAAATTCTTCCAGAAGTTCCTCGGAAATTCTTCCAGAAGTTCCTCGGAAATTCTTCCAGAAGTTCCTCGGAAATTCTTCTAGAAGCTCCTCATAAATTCTTGCAGAAGTTCTTCAGCAATTCTTCCTGAAGTTCCTTGGGAATTCTTCCAGAAGTTCCTCAGGAATTCTTCCAGATATTCCTCGGGAATTCTTCCAGAAGTTCTTCAAGAATTATTCCAGAAGTTCCTCGTGAATTTTCCAGATATTCCTCCGAAATTTTTCCAGAAGTTCCTTGGGAATTCTTCCGGAAGTTCCTCGGGAATTCCACCTCATATTCCAACGGAATCCTTCCAGAAGTTCCTCGGTAATTCTTCCAAAACTTCTTTGGGAATTTATCCAGAATTTCCTAGGGAATTCTTCCAAAAGTTCCTCGGGAATTCTTTCGAAAGCTCTTCGGGCATTCTTCTGGAAGTTCCTGGCGAATTCTTCCAGAAGTTCCTCGGGAATTCTTCCAGGAGTTCCTCGGGGATTCTTGCAGAAGTTTTTCGGGAATAATTTCAAAAGCTCCTAGAGAATTCTTCTGGAAGTTCCTCGAGAGTTCTTCCAGAAGTTCCTCGGGTATTCTTCCAGAAGTTCTTCCACAAAATCTTCCACAAGTTCCTTAGTAATTCTTCCATAAGTTCCTCGGGAGTTCTTCAAGAAGTTTTTCGGGAATTCTTCCAGAAGTTTCTCAGGAATTTTTCCAGGAGTTTCTCGGGAGTTCTTCCACAAGTTCCTCTGTGTTACGGTGTTAAAGACTACACCATCGAAAATCTGTATGAACTCCGACACATGCTGTCACCTTCAGGTGCCAGCATGAATACTAGAACGCACATACCAAAGAATAAATAAAATGAGTTGTCTTTAGACTGTGATCCAAACACGACGTATTTTCTATAGCTCCAAATAACCGAAAACTCCAGATATAACAGTGGCTCGAGGATGAAGTACGATTGTATTTTTAGTATTCTAAAATTTGTTTTCACTCGTCTGCGAAATTTGGTGTTTTTTATGTATTTGCGTGCATAAGTCCTAGTGGACATTGTAGTTTTTGTCGTGTTTGGTTGTTTTTTTTTGCCCGCCATAGATGACCGTTGTGCAGTGAAGCTCGTATTTTTTGATCTTTTGTTTTTGCCGTCCAGGAGATTGCGTTAGCATTTTTTTTTTCTTCCCTGGATAGAAGGTTCTATTTTGATTTTTTGACCAGTTTTTTTTTTGTCGAGCATATACAAGTTTTTCCGCAATTGTTGCATTTAAAAACCTATAGAGAAATTTAATTTTTGTGTAACTATACCATAGAATCTACGGGTTATTTTGTATGCTGCGTTTTTGCTATGGCGGCGGATGGCCTTTTCATCACAGTGCTTTTATCAACGGCTTTGTTAGAAAAATAGTGAGGAGAGCAGTATTGGGCTCGCGATCAGCTACTATTGGAGCGCAACCAACAATCAACCTTTCTCGGCACCCGTCGAAGAGAAACATGAATGAGATACACTACTGCAGCTGTTTGTGCGGATCTTCTCATGGCTGTTTCATCGCAGTAACGTTGATCGATGATTCAATGTTCAACCTTGGGAGATTAGTGCTGTTCAACTTCGTCGCGGTAGAAGATGATTACAACGATAGTCAATTTTGTTGTTTTTGTATGCTTTGTTGAACAAAAATACTGTGTTTCTTTTGAGTTCCAGTGAATTGTTTTGTGTAGTTTATTTTCGACTTAAGTGATTAGGTTCCCGTGTATACCTTTATATATTTCTCTGCATTTCACAATAGTTGCTTTGAATTTTATTTTTTAACTGTGTTTGTTAATTTATTTTTGCAACATTATGTTTCATTTTGTATTACTGCTTAATTAGAAAAGCTTTTGATCAGTGTATTTTTATTTTCGGGAAAGAAATAGTTGAAAGCAATGTATATACTAATCACGCGCAATAATTAAAAAGCAAATGTTATAAGTCATCTGCATGTAGGTGATAAATTCACTTTCTGAATGTAAATGACGATTCAATTCGAAATGCTTTAATTATGATCTGAGTAGACAAAGATATAAATTATGTTTATGTTTTTACATTTCGGAATAATGTAATGCTAAAACTCAAGGGGAAAGGAGTTGTTACGGTGTTAAAGACTACACCATCGAAAATCTGTATGAACTCCGACACATGCTGTCACCTTCAGGTGCCAGCATGAATACTAGAACGCACATACCAAAGAATAAATAAAATGAGTTGTCTTTAGACTGTGATCCAAACACGACGTATTTTCTATAGCTCCAAATAACCGAAAACTCCAGATATAACACTCTGGAAATCTTCCAGATGTTTCTCGGGAATTCTTTTCGTAGTTCTTCGGGATTCTTCCAGAAGTTCCAAAGTAATTCTTCTAAGAGTTCCTCGGAAATTCTTCCAGAAGTTCCTGGGTATTCTTTTAGAAATTCATCGGGCATTCTTCCAGTTGTCTATCGGGAATTCTTCCAGAGGTTCCTAGGGAATTCCTCCAGAAGTTCCTCGGAAATTCCTTAAGGAGTTCCTCGAGAATTCTTTCTCGGAAAATAATTAAATAATTCCTAAAAATTCCCAAGGATTCTCAGAAATTCCCAGTCATCTGGGATGTATTCTACGGCAGTGTCGCGAAGCATCAGCGTACAAGTCACAAAAAAGCTGATAAACACCAAACTTCTATCACCCTGTCTCTGCGGTTTCTGATTCGCTCTCTCTACAGTCGCTAACACCAGAAAAGACAGAATCCCATCATAGTCACCCGGTCACCCTTGTTTTGGTACAATCATCCTGACTTGGATACGGCTCATGTGAGTGTCATGACTCTCTCCGTCGCCTCAAGCAGATGCACGCGCAACAGTATGTAAAACTATGCATGTGTATTATCACAAGCACGGTACTACGTCATAAATCCTATTCGTTTTGCATAGCTCAGTTTAAACGCACACATTGAGCGCACCACGCAGTTCGCCCTGGCTACGGCAAACGCTCTCACTTCGCCCGTTATGCATCGTTGCTCAGAGAGATTGATTCTCTAGCAACCCGCCTGAAACATACTCAGCAACTGCTATCGCTGCAAGGCTGCGAAGGGTGGAACCCACAACATGTTTGTCATTCCAGGCATGACATGCTATCTGGTTCGTATCACCTTGGGAAGGGTGACTCCAGAAAGCGGTTCAAGTGATTGTCTCATGATGGTCGCGATTATTCGCAAGACTGTTCTACGGATTAAAGAAAATATTCTCAAGCATTTATGTGAGTCAAAAGCATATAAGAAAATGATTAAATAATTACTGAAAATCCCTCAGGATTCTCAGAAATTCTTATTCATCTGGGATATATCCTACGAATTTAGAAAAAATATTTTCAATCATTTATGTGATTCAAAAGCAACTCGAAAAATATTTGAATAATTCCTGAAAATCCCTTAGGATTCTCAGAAATTCCCAGTCATCTGGGATATCCTTTGAATTTATGAAAATATTCTCATTCATTTATGTGAGGCAAAAGCATCTCGGAAAAGTTTTAAATAATAACTGAAAATTCCTAAGGATTCTCAGAAATACCTAGTCATCTGGGATGTATCCTACGAATTTAAGAAAATATTCTCAATCATTTCCGAGCATCTCGGAAAATATTTGAATAATTGATGAAAATCCCTTAGGATTCTCAGAAATTTCCAGTCATTTAGGATGTATCCTACGAATTTAACCCAAAAAGGGATACCTGGGGTCCATTGGACCCCAGGCGCCTTTCAGAGCTCGTCTTTGGTGGAACACACTCAGCGGGGTGACGAAACTGAGGCCATGAAGGTATCCCTTTTAAGTTAAGAAAATATTGTAAATCATTTATGTGAGTCAAAAGCATCTCGGAAAATATTTGAATAATTCCTGAAAATCCCTAGGGATTCTCAGAAATTCCCAGTCATCTGGGATGTATCCTACGAATTTAAGAAAATATTCTCAATCATTTTTGTGAACCAAAAGCATCCGGAAAATATTTAAATAATTCCTGAAAATCCCTTAGGATTCTCAGAAATTCCCAGTCATCTGGGATGTATTCCACGAATTTAAGAAAATAATCTCAATCATTTATGTGATTCAAAAGCATCTCGGAAAATATTTGAATAATTCCTGAAAATTCCTAAGGATTCTCAGAAAATCCCAGTCATATTGGATGTATTCTACGAATTTAAGAAAACATTCTCAATCATTTATGTGAGTCAAAAGCAACTCGGAAAATATTTGAATAATTCCTGAAAATTCCTACGGATTCTCAGAAATTCTCAGTCATCTGAGATGTATTCTACGAATTTAAGAAAATATTCTCAATCATATGTGATTCAAAAGCATCCTGGAAAATATTGAAATAATTCCAGAAAATCCCTTAGCATTCTCAGAAATTCCCAGTCATCTGGGATGTATCCTACGAATTTAAGAAAATATTCTCAATCATTTATGTGAGGCAAAAGCATCCCGGAAAATATTTGAATAATTCCTGGAAATCCCAAAGGATTCTCAGAAAATCCCAGTCATATGGGATGTATTCTACGAATTTAAGAAAATATTCTCAATCATTTATGTTAGTCAAAAGCATCTCGGAAAATATTTGAATAATTCCTGAAAATTCCTAAGGATTCTCAGAAATTCCCAGTCATCTGGGATGTATCCTACGAAATTAAGAAAATATTCTCATTCATTTATGTGAGGCAAAAGCATCTAAGAAAATATTTAAATAATTCCTGAAAATCCCTAAGGATTCTCAGAAATTCCCAGTCATCTGGGATATATTCTACGAATTTAAGAAAATATTCTCAATCATATGTGATTCAAAAGCATCCCGGAAAATATTGAAATAATTCCTGAAAATTCTTAAGGATTCTCAGAAATTCCTAGTCATCTGGGATGTATCCTACGAATTTAAGAAAGTATTCTCAATCATTTATGAGTCAATAGCATCCCGGAAAATATTTAAATAATTCCTCAAAATCCCTAAGGATTCTCAGAAATTCCTAGCCATGTGGGATTTATTCTACGAATTTAAGAAAATATTCTCAATCATTTATGTGAGTCAAAAGTATATCGGAAAATATTTGAATAATTCCTGAAAATTCCAAAGGATTCTCAGAAATTCCCAGTCATCTGGGATATATTCTACGAATTTAAGAAAATATTCTCATTCATTTATGTGGGGCAAAAGCATCTAAGAAAATATTTGAATAATTCCTGAAAATCCCTAAGGATTCTCAGAAATTCCCAGTCATCTGGGATATATTCTACGAATTTGAGAAAATATTCTCCATCATATGTGATTCAAAAGCATCCCGGAAAATATTGAAATAATTCCTGAAAATTCTTAAGGATTCTCAGAAATTCCTAGTCATGTGGGATGTATCCTACGAATTTAAGAAAGTATTCTCAATCATTTATGAGTCAATAGCATCCCGGAAAATATTTAAATAAAAACTGAAAATCCCTAAGGATTCTCAGAAATTCCTAGCCATCTGGGATGTATCCTACGAATTTAGGAAAATATTCTCAATCTTTTATGTTAGTCAATAGCATCCCGGAAAATATTTCAATAATTCCTGAAAATTCCTAAGGATTCTCAGATATTCCCAGTCATCTGGGATATATTCTACGAATTTAAGAAAATATTCTCATTCATTTATGTGAGGCAAAAGCATTTAAGAATATATTGAAATAATTCCTGAAAATCCCTAAGGATTCTCAGAAATTCCTAACCATGTGGGATTTATTCTACGAATTTAAGAAAATACTCTCAATCATTTATGTGAGTCAAAAGCATCCCGGAAAATATTTGAATAATTCCTGGAAATCCCAAAGGATTCTCAGAAAATCCCAGTCATATGGGATGTATTCTACGAATTTAAGAAAATATTCTCAATCATTTATGTTAGTCAAAAGCATCTCGGAAAATATTTGAATAATTCCTGAAAATTCCTAAGGATTCTCAGAAATTCCCAGTCATCTGGGATGTATCCTACGAATTTAAGAAAATATTCTCATTCATTTATGTGAGGCAAAAGCATCTAAGAAAATATTTAAATAATTCCTGAAAATCCCTAAGGATTCTCAGAAATTCCTAGCCATGTGGGATTTATTCTACGAATTTAAGAAAATATTCTCAATCATTTATGTGAGTCAAAAGTATCTCGGAAAATATTTGAATAATTCCTGAAAATTCCTAAGGATTCTCAGAAGTTCCCAGTCATCTGGGATATATTCTACGAATTTAAGAAAATATTCTCATTCATTTATGTGGGGCAAAAGCATCTAAGAAAATATTTGAATAATTCCTGAAAATCCCTAAGGATTCTCAGAAATTCCCAGTCATCTGGGATATATTCTACGAATTTACGAAAATACTTTCAATCATATGTGATTCAAAAGCATCCCGGAAAATATTGAAATAATTCCTGAAAATTCCTAAAGATTCTCAGAAATTCCTAGTCATTTGGGATGAATCCTACGAATTTAAGAAAATATTCTCAATCATTTATGTTAGTCAATAGCATCCCGGAAAATATTTCAATAATTCCTGAAAATTCCTAAGGATTCTCAGAAATTCCCAGTCATCTGGGATGTATTCTACGAATTGAAGAAAATATTCTCATTTATTTATGTGAGGCAAAAGCATATAAGAAAATATTTAAATAATTCCTGAAAATCCCTAAGGATTCTCAGAAATTCCTAGCCATGTGGGATTTATTCTACGAATTTAAGAAAATACTCTCAATCATTTAGGGCCCATATAGCCGAGGCGGTAAACGCACGGGTATTCAGCATGACCATGCTGAGGGTGACGGATTCGATTCCCGGTCGGTCCAGGATCTTCTCGTAAAGGAAATTTTCTTGACTTCCTTGGGCATAGAGTATCTTCGTGCCTGCCACACGATATACACATGCAAAATGGTCATTGGCAGAGGAAGCTCTCAGTTAATAACTGTGGAAGTGCTCATAGAACACTAAGCTGAGAAGCAGGCTTTGTCCCAGTGAGGACGTTACGCCAAGAAGAAGAAGAAGACTCAATCATTTATGTGAGTCAAAAGCATCTCGGAAAATATTTGAATAATTCCTGAAAATTCGTAAGGATTCTCAGAAATTCCCAGTCATCTGAGATGTATCCTACGAATTTAAGAAAATATTCTCAATCATTTATGTGAGTCAAAAGCATCTCGGAAAATATTTGAATAATTCCTGAAAACTCCTAAGGATTCTCAGAAATTCCCAGTCATCTGAGATGTATCCTACGAATTTAAGAAAATATTCTCAATCATTTATGTTAGTCAATAGCATTCCGGAAAATGTTTCAATAATTCCTGAAAATTCCTAAGGATTCTCAGAAATTCCCAGTCATCTGGGATATATTCTACGAATTTCAGAAAATATTTTCAATCATATGTGATTCAAAAGCATCCCGGAAAATATTGAAATAATTCCAGAAAATCCCTTAGGATTCTCAGAAATTCCCAGTCATCTGGGATGTATCCTACGAATTTAAGAAAATATTCTCAATTATTTATGTTAGTCAATAGCATCTCGGAAAATATTTGAATAATTCCTGAAAATTCCTAAGGATTCTTAGAAATTCCCAGTCATCTGGGATGTATTCTACGAATTTAAGAAAATATGCTCAATCATATGTGATTCGAAAGCATCCCGGAAAATATTGAAATAATTCCTGAAAATTTCTAAGGATTCTCAGAAATTCCTAGTCATCTGGGATGTATCCTACGAATTTAAGAAAATATTCTCTATCATTTATGTTGATCAAAAGCATCCCGGAAAATATTTGAATAATTCCTGGAAATCCCAAAGGATTCTCAGAAAATCCCAGTCATATGGGATGTATTCTACGAATTTAAGAAAATATTCTCAATCATTTATGTGAGTCAAAAGCATCCCGGAAAATATTGAAATAATTCCTGAAAATTCCTATGGATTCTCAGAAATTCATTCTCAATTATTTATGTGAGTCAAAAACATCCCGGAAAAATATTTGAATAATTCCTGAAAATCTCTAACCTCTCTAAGGTGAGATGCGGACTCTGTCTCAATTGGATTGTAACATCAGAAAGAAAAAGTTTTTCAAAATCAGTATTGTGATTCATACTCGGACCAAAAATCTTCTTAATAGTAATATCTATAGATAGTAGAGTAAGTTTACTCTACTATCTATAGTAATATCCTGACCTTAAAATGTTTTAAGTTTAAACATTTTTGAATCTCATTCAAAACTAATAGGGTCTCCAATAAGTCTAGCGTATGACAATATTTATAGACCGCCTATCCGGAAACCGTGGGTTCGATTCCCGCTTCGGTTGGGAAATTTGATCAACTTCTTGGGCAGTGTAATATTGTGCTTACGTCACAATATACACAAAGAGCATGGTTAAAAAGAGGGAGGCCAAGTTCCAGTGGGAACGTATAACAAGAAGGTAGAATAAGTAGTCAAAACTGATTAGGATAATATAGACAATCTATATCAGCATGAATCATCGTATCGGGTCTACCTACTAAACGGCTTGCACATCGGCAACGGTAAGTCCCGCTCATCCGGAGGATCATTCACCGGAGGCTGTTGGTGTTGTTCCTAAAAGGGCTGCTTCCGCTGGTGATGGCCTACCAACCATTTTTTGTTTCGCTCTGTTTGCGACCGCCGTATTCGGAGGAGTTACCCACGAGCCCATCGGCAATAGATCCATTCCGTGACAATTCACACTGGAACCATCAGTCGTCAGCGAACCTATCATGAAACTGCTACACATCAGCGCCAGCAGCCACAC
The DNA here is from genome assembly GCF_035046485.1 of Aedes albopictus. NCBI lineage: Eukaryota > Metazoa > Arthropoda > Insecta > Diptera > Culicidae > Aedes > Aedes albopictus. Next base: position 206,985,466 of record NC_085138.1, read on the forward strand.
CAAACGAACCGCAAAGAATGGTGGTCGATCGGCTGCAACCCAACCGGGACGTCACGTTGTATGATAGCCGGTGGGCGGCGGCCAGCCAGCGTAAAACCCCGGCTGCTGACGCGGTGGAACTTCATCGTCTTTCGGGCGTGGTTCCATTCCGATGAGGTAATTTGTGCTGCCAAGAATACGAACGACTATGTAGCTCCAGATTTGAACGATCCTGCAGCGAGATTGTGGGGAAGAATTGTAATGATCGGAAGTTGTATTATAAAATATACCAACCTGTAGTAAAAACAGCTGATAACTGTCTGTTTGTAATGCTATAATAATTCATGTTCCAATTTGTACACCACTTAAACATTATTTGCCCCGACTAATTCTCAATCTCGTTTTGTGCATTGGAAAAGAACCAACAGAGCGAAAAGCTTATCATGAGCACAAACCCTTAGGCACTCTTCTTTACTCGATGGATCGCTTCTGATCGTTTTCGGTAAAATCAGTTTTAAATATTTTTTGCTCCACTCTCTCTCTCTTGAGTTCCAAGATGATGAGCGCCTACCTGATATTTGCATATTGCGCTTCTAATTTCTGCATAGGGAATGCTGGGTTAGTAGCTGCTATTGAACGTTAAACCTATAGAAATTCTTTGTTCAAATTTATTGCGCAGTAGAGTTTTAAACAATGACTAGGGCGATGAGTCCTCTGAAAGAAGAACATCACTTGAGTCTTGATCTACGATCAGTGCGGATGTGCCTAACTGAAAGTTAATACGACGCTAGTGAAAGTTATTAAGAATCCAAATTGTGATTAAATCAGAACGGAATTAATACGGAAGTGCGAAGATTAGCCAAATTGTGTATCGTATAGGTAAAACTTTTGTAAATTTAAAAGTTTATACTGTGTTAACGATAGTCTTAACCGTTTTATAGTAAGCCTTCCGAGATTGTCATCACACCTGATTGTGTGCTGTAATTAATTTACTGCGGTAAATTTTGAGGTAAGCATGCAACGGATTCTAATACGAAACCAAAATCTCATGAACACGTTATAGGAATAACCCTACAACGTGGGGTTTTTGTTTGGGCTCGGACCATTGACAACCACCAACCGTCGTCGACCACGTGCAACTAGTCCAGGCGTATCCCGGTGCGCCGCTGCGGTGGCTCGTGAGTACTCACTGCAGTGTCGTTCTATCCCAGAATCCGACCGAGTGCTAGAACGCAACCAAGCTGCTCGATATCCGCCGAGGACTCAATTTTGAATTTCGGTGTCAAGCCAAAACGATCACCGACCAGCACCCGACGCCCCTACAGTGGTGCTAGGCGTCGTCATCCCGAGGCGCAAGAGAGCTTTGGACACGCGTCGTGAGAGTACTTTGCGGTCGCTGGACAAATCAAACCAAACGAAAGTGGTAAGTTGCACCCAACTACGTTGGTCGAATCACCCCTCGGTCACGCGGAGAGCCTGAGCACGAGAGCGAAGAGCATCGAGGTGAAGCCACGTCGGGGCCCCGATCATCGCGTCGTTGGAACCTGCCGGCAAGTACTTGCATGCATGAAGAGAGAAGAGTAGCTTTAAGATAGGTAGCCTAGGGAGATCGATTGTGCAAGGAATATTGGAACAATAAAGCTATTTTTAAACCTTGCACTGGGTCCTACATAGGCACAGCTAGGCGATATTTTGCGCTGATTTGAAATCTCTACTGAAGTGATTTGAAATCGTTTTTTTTTCGTAACTTTTAGCTCCATATTTTATGAATTGAGGGGGCCAAAGGCCAAAGAGTTTTTTGAGGTTTACACGGGAGGGATTCGAAAGGTAAGTCGGGTCGTCATTTGGAAGCCAAGAATAGCTGGTGTGTTTGAGCAACTATTAAAACTCGCCCTAGAAGAGGGTCTCAAAGCCGGGACCCAAACAGCATCAGCAGCCTTCCTCGTTGGGGAAGTGGCGCTTAAGCTGCTGTTTGTGATAAGCTCGAGCAGATTCGTTACATTTTGGCGCCCAACGTGGGGCCTGAGAGATGAGAAATTAGACAATTAGAAACAAATTGGAATAAATTTTGAATTTAAAGTGAATTGGAGCTGAAGCATTAATTTAGATTGAATTTGAATAACTTTTTGAATTTGAGATTTGGTTAGAAAATAGTTAAGATTAGTATTACTACAGTTTGTTCTGTGTCTAGCTTTAGTTTTTTCTTTCTTTTTTATTTTTTTTTTTTGCTGTTTGAGTGTTGTATTTTTTCCGACTCCTAAGTTAAGACCATTTGAATTCCATTGAATTTTTTTTCTTAATATACATTTTTCTTTGATTGTTCAATACTATGATGGAAACATATCGCATTTACGCGAAAGATTTGGAGGAGGATGAGGTTGACTATGAGCTGTCCATTCGGGGTTACCCTCTCGAAGGGCCCATGGACACGCGTTACCGTTCCCTACGGTTGGCCTTACGTCAACCCGAAAACGGGGATGCACTTTTGAACACGGAGTACTCGTTGACCGGTGACTTCGTGGTTGTTCCCATTAAACTAAAAGAAATTGAAACTTTGTTAGAGACAGACGATTTAAAGTGTTTTTCGAGACTTGTGCATTACCACAAAAGAGTGCGCCGTTATGTGCCTGAAACAGATGCTCAGCGACGAAATCAGCAGGAGTTGTTGGACGTGATCAATCGGATGATGCTAAAGTATTACAATGTGGATCTGCGAGATGCAGCTGACTTGGTTCCGGTGATGCGTTTGGCAGCAAATCGACCTGAGGCTGCTGGAGCTGCGGCTCGTGGCATGAACATGAGGGATGTGACAGCATCTTTGGCTAAGCAGTTCAATACCGGAAGTAATGCAATCGGTGACGGCGTGGGCGTATCAACCCCAGTAAAAACCCGTATCTCAAATGGATCTCTACCTCCAGTAGGGGAAGAGTTAATCAGTTTTACGGAAGATGGAGGCACCTTATCTTGTCCACAAGGGACTCCAAAGGCAGCAGTGGCTTCGACTGGAGCAGTTCGTAAACAACCAATGGAGGGCGAGGACAGAGGTGAGGACGGCCTCAAAAATGTCGCGGGTGAGGTGCGCGAACCAATGCTACCGGCAAGACGTAGGGAATCTGGAGAAGTTCCGCCGGGGATCGCTTCGCCGAAAGGAGCTGTAGGTGGTGTTCCGGTCAGCCGATTTGAGCCACGGAACCCGTTGAGGCCGATCGAGGTGGATTGCCTGTGGGAGACTCCGGAATTCAAAAGCAGCATTCCGAATACACTGATTCCGCCGAAGCAACGAGTGAGTAGTGAACCGCTTGCTGCAGCACGACAAATGGTGAGCCCCGGAGTTGTTCGTGGGAAACCTGCCCAAGAAAAGATAGATATGAGTGATTTTGTGCACAAATCTGAGATTCGAGGATACATCCAGTCGTACTTGGACCAAGTTTTCACGTCGGAACGTCATTTTCCAGGAAGGATGAACCCACCCGTGGTCGACACGTTGGTTGACAGAATTGCCAACATTGGAATACATCCAGAGGTTTCGCAGATATCCAGAGCGGCCAATCAACGCCCCGAAGTGGATTTTGATCCGCCATTGCAGTTGCCTCGGACGACGCCTATCTATGGTGGACCTGTAAGGAATAACCAACATTCGAACTCAGGTGTACGCGTCGACCCTCCCAGAATGGATCCGGGTTTGATATCTCCTTTTGATAACGGCGGGGAGCCTTCGTATTCCAACGCTAATGTGATTGGAATACCGGATAATCTTGGTGGAAATTGGGCGAATTATTCGTCCCGTAGGAGATTGCCTCATCAGACCTGTAACATAATTGAGAAATGGCCGAAATTTTCGGGTGATTCTAATCCTGTTCCGGTTGTAGATTTCTTGCGTCAGGTAGAAATCCTTAGTCGCTCGTACCAGGTCACCCCAGATGAGTTGCGGATGCATGCTCATTTGCTATTTAAAGATGACGCCTATGTATGGTTTACGGCCTACGAGAGTCAACTAGCGACATGGGACATGCTGTTAATCTACCTGAAAATGCGCTATGACAATCCGAACAGAGACCGATTTATCCGGGAAGAAATGAGGAATCGTAAGCAACGGCCAAACGAATTGTTCAGCGCCTATTTGACGGATTTGGAGGCCATGTCGCAAAGGATGACCCGCAAGATGACCAGGGAGGAGAAATTCGATATCGTTGTAGAGAATATGAAAATCTCCTACAAGCGAAGACTGGCATTAGAGCCGGTCAATTCAATTGAACATTTAGCTCAATTGTGTTACCGATTCGACGCATTAGAAGCCAACTTGTATGCGCCGCGGAGTGTGATGAAGCCAGCTCTCAATGCTATCGACTGCGACGAAGAGTATGATAAAGATTCGGGGGACGACGAAGAAGCGTGTTTGCTGGCACTACAACCGAAAAACCTCCGCAAGAGAAATACTAACGGTCCTAAGGACAAAAGCGAAAAAGAAAACAGTCAGCTACTTTGCTGGAATTGCCGCCAGAGTGGACACATGTGGCGAGACTGCAATCGCAAGAAAGGCATTTTCTGCCACATTTGTGGAGCACCTGAAACGACTGCATACCGGTGTCCCGAAAACCATAATTTGCGACCTCGAGATTCGTCGCCCGAGGTACCAAAAAACGAGTAATGTCAGGGATTCCCGGGAACAGATCCCCTGAAAGAATCGTAGATGAAGTTCCCATTCGACCGTTTAAGTTATTCAACCACATATACGATATCAACACCTGTTTCAGACGTTGTCCGCACCTTCGAGTAAAAATTTTTGAGGAAGAAGTCGAAGGACTGGCCGATACGGGAGCAGGAGTAACCATCATCAATTCAGTCAGCCTGATCAACAAACTTGGCTTGAAAATTCACCAGTGTAACTTGCGAATAAAAACAGCGGATAGTACGGAATACACGTGCCTTGGGTACGTGAATATCCCTTACACCTACGGAACAAGAACGTGCGTGGTACCCACGATCGTAGTACCGGAGGTTTCTAAATTGCTGATTTTGGGAGTAGACTTTTTAGACACCTTTGACTTCAAGCTGATGATCGCTGAGGACACAAGCAGTCAGAATTCCGGCAACCCTCTGTCCCAGACCACGGAGGATTGTCAAACACCCCTAATGATAGCCGAGGATTTCTTTTCAGACGATGATCAAGCGTTATGTTTTCAGATTGAACCATTTAACCAGAAACATCCTGAAGAATCTCGGGAGACAGACGAGAGCTTAGAAATGCCCACGGTAGAAATACCTACGTCAACAGTGCAGTCACCTAAGGATATCGATACTGAACACCATTTGACGGACGATCAGCGACAGATGTTGTTTGAGGCAGTTATACGGCTTCCTGCAACTGCAGAAGGAAGTCTCGGACGAACAACAATTCTAAAACATCCAATAGAGCTTCTACCGGGAACACAGCCGCGGAGGTTACCCATGTATAAGTGGTCACCAATCGTCGAGAAGGTCATTGATGAAGAAGTTGAGCGAATGCAGAAACTCGGAGTAGTCGAAGAGTGCTCTGGACCCGTAGAATTTTTGAATCCGCTTCTTCCCATTAAAAAGGCTAATGGAAAATGGAGAATCTGTCTTGATTCACGTCGGCTTAATTCGTGTACGAAGCGTGACGATTTTCCATTCCCTAATATGACGGGAATTCTGCAACGAATTCAAAAATCTCGCTACTTTTCAGTCATTGACCTGTCTGAATCATATTATCAGGTCAGCCTTACGAATTCGGCAAAGGACAAAACAGCCTTCCGTACCAACAAAGGGCTGTTTCGATTCGTAGTGATGCCGTTTGGGCTGACGAACGCGCCCGCTACCATGGCAAGGCTTATGACAAAGGTGCTAGGCCACGATTTGGAGCCCTTCGTATACGTGTACCTAGACGACATCATAATCACGTCTCTCTCGTTTGAACACCACTGCGAACTCATAAGGAAGGTAGCCGAACGCTTGAAAACCGCTGGCCTCACCATAAACCTGCAAAAGTCCAAGTTTTGTCAACGAAGGATTCGGTATTTGGGATACGTATTGTCCGAAGAAGGTTTGTCCATGGATGCCTCAAAGATTCAGCCCATCTTGGACTACGAGCAGCCGAAATCGGTGAAAGATGTTCGACGATTGTTAGGACTAGGAGCGTTCTATCAGAAGTTCATAAAGAATTACTCGGATATTGCCACCCCGATTTCTGATTTACTCAAGGGTAAACGTAAAAAGTTTGTGTGGACGCAAGAGGCCAATGAAGCTTTCGAAAAATTAAAGAGCGCGTTGATTTCAGCTCCAGTGCTCGCCAATGCCGATTTTTCAGCGACTTTTATCATTGAAACGGATTCATCAGACTTGGCCGTCGGGGCCGTATTAACCCAAGAACTGGATGGGGATCGACGTCCGATTGCGTACTACTCTAAGAAATTGTCGAGTACCCAGAAACGATATAGCGCCACTGAGCGGGAATGCTTAGCGGTTCTCCTCGCCATCGAAAACTTCAAGCATTTTGTGGAAGGAAGTCGGTTTATCGTGAGGACCGATGCGATGAGCTTGACATTCCTCCAGACAATGTCCATCGAATCGAGATCTCCTCGTATTGCCCGATGGGCGCTCAAGTTATCTAAGTACGACCTGGCTCTGCAATACCGAAAGGGATCGGAGAATGTACCTGCTGATGCGTTATCACGATGCGTTACCTCAATTGAAAGTGAATTGGCCGACCCGTACGTTGAGGATCTCAAGAGGCAAATCGAACGTTACCCAGAACGCTACAGCGATTTTAAGATCGTAAACGGAAATGTTTTCAAGTATGTCTCCAATTCAACGATACCGGAGGATCCAAACTTTCGTTGGAAAATGCTCGTCCCTAAGGCGCATCGATCCAAGATCATTGAGGAAGTACATCGGGAAGCCCATCTTGGCTATTTGAAGACATTAGCAAAAATTCGAGAACGATGGTACTGGCCGAAAATGAGCAGCGACGTTAAACGATTTTGCTTGGCCTGTGAGGTATGCAAAGAATCCAAAATACCAAACATTAACACTAGACCGGTCTGCGGAAAGCCTAAAGAATGTGCCAGACCGTGGGAAATGGTTTCTATAGATTTCTTAGGCCCGTACCCTAGATCAAAACGGGGAAATGTTTGGTTACTGGTGGTGTGTGATTTTTTCTCTAAGTTTGTACTGATACAGTGTATGAAAAACGCTACTGCACCAGCTGTATGCACTTTCCTCGAGACGATGGTTTTCACCCTATTCGGAGCTCCGTCCATATGCATCTCTGACAATGCGCAAGTTTTTAAATCAGAACTGTTCAGAAAGCTCTTGCTAAAGTATGGCAATCATTGGAACTTGGCCGTCTACCATCCGAGCCCGAATCCGGTTGAACGTGTAAATCGCGTGATTGTAACAGCGATTCGATGCACAATGAACAAGCGAGTAAACCACCGAGATTGGGACGAATCCATCAACACCATAGCCATGGCCATCTGTACTAGTGTACACGACAGTACAGGATTCTCCCCGTATTTCATTAATTTTGGACGAAATATGATTAGCAATGGACATGAGTACGATAGCCTACGACACCTGAATCCAGAAACGGAACGTGATGAAAAAGAACTAAGTGCAGAAACTCAACGCCTTTATGAAATTGTGCGAAACAATTTGCATAAAGCATACGAGAAGTACTCTAAACCGTACAATTTGCGAGCAAACTATCGGCACCATTTCCTAGTAGGAGATATCGTCTATAAAAAGAACATCCACCTCTCCGACAAGGCCAAACACTTTGTTGGTAAATTTAGCAACAAGTTCTCCAAAGCACAAGTTCATGAGAAAATTGGCACCAATACCTATGTCCTGAAAGATATGCAGGGCCGTAGGATTCCAGGAGCCTTTCATGGTTCCTTCCTTAAACGAGCATAAATAACTTCAGCTATGACTGCATTCAGACCGAAGAATGCATATACAAATGGAACAACAAAACCAAAACAAAATACACATAGTGGTGCATCGGTTTCGTCACGACTTGAGAAGTCCTCTGGTTGCCTCAGTCGTTGACCCAATGTTCATTGACCTTCACGCAGCAATGCAGTGTTATTGCAATGAATCATCTTCCTTAACTCCAATCAATCCCAGAGCTATGAAAGAGTCATTCAGACTCAAACCATTGATTATCATCACTAGAAACACTCTTAGAGGTTGCATTTGTCGGATCTAGTTGAGCGTAAAACCAGAAACATGTATAAAACCTCCTAGATATCGAAACCCGTTCCATCGTAGATATACAAATCACACAATTTTAACCTCTTTTGCAAACCAAAACATCCACTCGGTCAGTTTTTTGGCTTGTTTCATTTCCATTTCAATTGTTAACCATCATCCGTTTCCAAATTTTTCAATAGCGTAGAGTCCATAACAATATCCATCAATTCCGTACCTTTGAAACCCGTAGTAGATGAAATTCTGTAAATAAAATCACCATTAGTTGCTATCACATGCCTGACTTTTTACCAATCCTTCATTCTAGCTTTGCCGTAGATCTTTTTGTTCACAAATCCATTGTTCATATACCCATCCATTTAATGACAGTTTATTGGCAGTGCGATGTTTTGTAGTTTCGATTATCGGTAGGTAGTTTTCAGTAACGGCTACCATGACGGTACCGTCGCTTAAGCGTTCGTTCGTTTTTATAGGTTCAAATAAGGAATGTATGAATAGAATTTTGAGTTGAAATGTTTTGCTAACTGCCCAGTAATTGGTAGAATTCTCAGATTTCTCTGAGGTTATAATAAGTTATGAAAAGAAAAAAAAAAATATTTCCAAATATTTTTGGAGTCAGTCGGTTATTTTGGTTGGTAGGATTAAGTGAAGTTTCCAAATATTTTTGGAGTTAATTGGAGTCTTAGTTAGTTAGAAGTAGGTTAGCAAAAATATATGGAAGTTGGCAAAACATAGGTTTGATACTGGATTAGAATTATGAATGGAATTTATTGTAAAGAGATTAAGACACAGAACAAAATTGTAGGATTAAGTTTGTTTTAGAATTCAGTAAATGAATCCAAGTATAAAAGAAATTAATCATATTAACTTAAATAATATAAAAAAAAAACTTTGTATAATAAAAATTTTGAAATAATAATTTCAAAATTTTTATTTTTGTTAGCATGGACGAGAATGTAATGCTATAATAATTCATGTTCCAATTTGTACACCACTTAAACATTATTTGCCCCGACTAATTCTCAATCTCGTTTTGTGCATTGGAAAAGAACCAACAGAGCGAAAAGCTTATCATGAGCACAAACCCTTAGGCACTCTTCTTTACTCGATGGATCGCTTCTGATCGTTTTCGGTAAAATCAGTTTTAAATATTTTTTGCTCCACTCTCTCTCTCTTGAGTTCCAAGATGATGAGCGCCTACCTGATATTTGCATATTGCGCTTCTAATTTCTGCATAGGGAATGCTGGGTTAGTAGCTGCTATTGAACGTTAAACCTATAGAAATTCTTTGTTCAAATTTATTGCGCAGTAGAGTTTTAAACAATGACTAGGGCGATGAGTCCTCTGAAAGAAGAACATCACTTGAGTCTTGATCTACGATCAGTGCGGATGTGCCTAACTGAAAGTTAATACGACGCTAGTGAAAGTTATTAAGAATCCAAATTGTGATTAAATCAGAACGGAATTAATACGGAAGTGCGAAGATTAGCCAAATTGTGTATCGTATAGGTAAAACTTTTGTAAATTTAAAAGTTTATACTGTGTTAACGATAGTCTTAACCGTTTTATAGTAAGCCTTCCGAGATTGTCATCACACCTGATTGTGTGCTGTAATTAATTTACTGCGGTAAATTTTGAGGTAAGCATGCAACGGATTCTAATACGAAACCAAAATCTCATGAACACGTTATAGGAATAACCCTACAACGTGGGGTTTTTGTTTGGGCTCGGACCATTGACAACCACCAACCGTCGTCGACCACGTGCAACTAGTCCAGGCGTATCCCGGTGCGCCGCTGCGGTGGCTCGTGAGTACTCACTGCAGTGTCGTTCTATCCCAGAATCTGACCGAGTGCTAGAACGCAACCAAGCTGCTCGATATCCGCCGAGGACTCAATTTTGAATTTCGGTGTCAAGCCAAAACGATCACCGACCAGCACCCGACGCCCCTACAGTGGTGCTAGGCGTCGTCATCCCGAGGCGCAAGAGAGCTTTGGACACGCGTCGTGAGAGTACTTTGCGGTCGCTGGACAAATCAAACCAAACGAAAGTGGTAAGTTGCACCCAACTACGTTGGTCGAATCACCCCTCGGTCACGCGGAGAGCCTGAGCACGAGAGCGAAGAGCATCGAGGTGAAGCCACGTCGGGGCCCCGATCATCGCGTCGTTGGAACCTGCCGGCAAGTACTTGCATGCATGAAGAGAGAAGAGTAGCTTTAAGATAGGTAGCCTAGGGAGATCGATTGTGCAAGGAATATTGGAACAATAAAGCTATTTTTAAACCTTGCACTGGGTCCTACATAGGCACAGCTAGGCGATATTTTGCGCTGATTTGAAATCTCTACTGAAGTGATTTGTAATCGGTTTTTTTTCGTAACTTTTAGCTCCATATTTTATGAATTGAGGGGGCCAAAGGCCAAAGAGTTTTTTGAGGTTTACACGGGAGGGATTCGAAAGGTAAGTCGGGTCGTCATTTGGAAGCCAAGAATAGCTGGTGTGTTTGAGCAACTATTAAAACTCGCACTAGAAGAGGGTCTCAAAGCCGGGACCCAAACAGCATCAGCAGCCTTCCTCGTTGGGGAAGTGGCGCTTAAGCTGCTGTTTGTGATAAGCTCGAGCAGATTCGTTACATGTTGAACTCGGTATTTCCAGAACGTTCCAGAGTATTTCCGGATTTGTTTCGGAGCGCTCCGTGGGCATCAGCAGGCTGGCAAAACAAGACCGAAGACGACGGGGATAATGTTTGCTGCTGCAATGTTTTCGTTTTTCCTCGAGCTGCTCCCGGATTTGGTGAGTCCCGTTCATCCGGAGGATCGTTGGTTGGTTGGAGGCACTGCAATCAACCGGGATTTCTTCTTTTTCTTCTATTTTTCACCCGTTAATCCGCGGAGGCACTTTAATTATTGCAGAGTACATCTCAAATTGGACTATCACACTTTTTTTGGTACGCCTAAAAAGTGTGATAGAAGTGCACATTTGCCTCGGATCGTCTCGACGTCTTCGGTGCACTTATTCCTCCATTTACAAGGAATAAGTGCACCGAAGACCTAATTTCGATCCGACGTATCCCTGTGCTGCAATCACACTTTGAAGGTGTGTGCACACTATTGTGTCAGTCCAATTTGGGGTGCAGTCAGCAATATTGCAGACTACATCTCAAATTGGACTATCACACTTTTTTTGGTACGCCTAAAAAGTGTGATAAAAGTGCACATTTGCATCGGATCGTCTCGACGTCTTCGGTGCACTTATTCCTCCATTTACAAGGGGCCCATATAGCCGAGGCGGTAAACGCACGGGTATTCAGCATGACCATGCTGAGGGTGACGGGTTCGATTCCCGGTCGGTCCAGGATCTTTTCGTAAAAAGGAAATTTCCTTGACTTCCTTGGGCATAGAGTATCTTCGTGCCTGCCACACAATATACACATGCAAAATGGTCATTGGCAGAGGAAGCTCTCAGTTAAAAACTGTGGAAGTGCTCATTGAACACTAAGCTGAGAAGCAGGCTTTGTCCCAGTGAGGACGTTACGCCAAGAAGAGAGAGAAGTGCACCGAAGACCTCAACTCGATCCGACGTGTCCTTGCGCTGCAATCACACTTTGAAGGTGTGTGCACACTATTGTGTCAGTCCAATTTGGGGTGCAGTCAGCAATATTGCACTTATAATTAATAATTCAAGCATAATTTTTCAAATCGACGTATCTAACTTTTTCACTGATCTGAGTAAATTCATGGTCAATGTTGACGACCATTTCACTAAAATAGTTTTCTATAAAAAGACTTTTCATAAGTTTTTTCGTGCTTAACATCACCAGGGATATAGCACGCACTAGGTAAGAAACAAAACCTACTCATTCCATATCATTTTCACAATGAATTTTGATAAAAATACACATACACCGGGTTGGTTAGAGATACGTCATGCCAGATACGTCGCTTTTATATGGTGCCAGTTTGGTGTATCTGTTCCTTTTGATTTTGGCTAGATACGTCGTTTGGTTTTCTCATATATCAAAACGGTGTATCTATCAGTAAAGTTGTAAACATCAAAATAGTTAGATACGTCGTTTCGAATAATATGCTTAGTTAAACAAATTAAGCAATAAATCATCAAACAGTGATATGGATTCTTCAATTTGCTTTATGAATCATGCATGCAGCAGTTAACCCGGATTTGTTTACATTCTCGAGTTACGTCGGATTGAAAAGTTATGCTTGAATTAATTACGCACTATGCGCGTGGCCCAAGCAGACAAAATTTTATTTTGTTTTCATTCTAGGCAGCAGCCGACGGGAAGACCACGACCTAGGACCACGACGAACAAAAAGGAACAATGAAAATCGAACTGTCAAATCCTAGTTCGAATTTTGAACGAGTGAGAGATCAGATGAAGTTCTCTTTCTCTCACACGCCGCAAAGGCAAATGTCAAAATGATCGAAGCTTGACGGTTTGACTTTCCGTCGATATATTCGGCACTGGGTTGGTTTTCTTCGTGAATAAATCTGGAGCTCGATTTGAATAGGTCGTATGTGCTTTTGGCGATATAAAATTCGATCAGTTTATTTTAGTCATTGTAGCAATATGGCAGATATTCTGCAAACTTTTAATGATGCAACAGAAAGCCTGTTTTGTGAAGATTCTGCTGTCTGTATAAACTTTGCTCAATTTCAACTGTTTTCGCTATAATAAGCGAATCCAACTGATCGAATTTTTAATCGACAAAAGCACATACGACCTATTCAAATCGAGCTCCAGATTTGCACGATCGTCGCGAAATCCTTGCAAAGCTCAATAATAAACTGTTAACAATGCCAATACTTCCTGTTTGGTGGGTAATTTACATCAGAATTGCCTCACCAGGAGGCGCAAATGTAGCTGCAAAGATCACACATAGAGGAGACTTTTGAACCATATTCCAAAATGTAATATACTTTTGTTACGTTGATGTCTCGATCGAGAAAATATTCGGAATTGATGTCTTCGACGGAATTATTCATATGAATGTAAGTTTTCAATTTCAATTAACTCTGATTTGAAATTAATACAGGGAATCTTTCAATGATTCTCCAAAGGTTCCTCCAGGGCTTCATCTTGAAACTAGAAAATGCACTTGGAATCCGCATTTTTTTTCCAGAAATTCCTCCCGGGATTCATTTAAGAATTTGTACCAGTACAAATTCCTCCCGGGGTTCCTCTAAGAAATCCTTCGGGGTTCTTCCAGGAACCTCCCGCGTTCCCTACAGGAATTCCTGCTGAGACTCCTCTTGGAATTTCTCCTGGGATTCTTCTAAGATTTTCTCCTAACATTCTCCCAGGAATTCTTACAGGAATTCCATCTGGGATTGCTCTAGGAATGCCTCTCAGCATTCTTCTAGGAATTTCTCCCGAGATTCTTCTAAAATATAAACTGTACATAACAATTTCATCACTCAATTATGTATCCGTAAGCCTGTCAATTCTATAGTGTCTATATATTTTAGCCCCATGCCTGCCAAAAACTTTGCCGTAGACACCATCTCTGTAAATAATAAGTATTCCGATGTACAACAGATATAAAATGTAAAAAATTGTTCGTTAGCATCAGCCTATGTCAAAGTTCCGAATCAAATAAATATTTGGCCTCCCGAACAACACTAACTTTCTAAGTAATCAGAATCCTGAGATACCGTCAGTGTACCAGTAGCCGTTCGTGTTCCAATAGCCGCTCACCGTCTTGAAAATGATGTTTATTGGCAAAAATATGCATGATTGTCTTCATCCGTGTATAATTCGCAACTCATATTTTGAATATCCGTGGAAAAAAGATTGTATTTTTACAGGGAACTTAATTTTCTACACTCGTGAGCGGCTATTGGAACACGAGCGGCTACTGGTACACTGAGGGTATATGAGATACAAAATTTGTATACTCACTAGCGCCCCTTCACCAATCAAACAGCTTTGCCGAAGACACCAACATCATAAGTAATCAGGATCTTGCGATATATGATATGTTATTTTATCAATGATATGTCTGTTTGTCTGTGATGTCTCTTTGGGTTCATTCAAATAATACGTAACGCAAAATTTGACAATTTCAGAACTCCTCGCTACTCCACGTAACAACTTTTGTGTGGTAAATTATGTTTTTTTCATAAAGTGTAACACAGCGCTAGACTCTCTCGCTACCCCTTGCGTTACGTAATATTTGAACGAACCCTTTTGAGCTGCCGGACATTTATGTCTACCCATTTACAGAAGTGTGATTTATTCTTTTGTTATGTGCGTCTTGTCCGCTTGCTTTGGTACGTTACATCCCATTGATTAGGGGCGTTTTGGAATGCTCTCTAGCGCCAACTATCGGATATTTCCTAAAATAAATTGTTCATCACTAGATAGGCCTTGACTTACTGAACACCTTTGCTGACAACATCAACCTTTTAAAAAGTAAGGATCACGAGATACGCGAGAATATATGTTGGGGTCCATTGGACCCCAGGGTCCCAAAACGGACCTTTTTTTAAGGTATCCTTTTGAGGGATAACATGCAACTTACACCAGTTGTAAGAATTTAAATTCTTTTTAAATCTTCGTTCATATTCAGAATCCGCAAACTTAGATTGTACAATAATTTCCCAATCTTAGAATGTTATGTCATTGGTTGATCAACTTCACCCTGGATTGAATGTTTTGGTTATTAGAACTTTTTTTTTACAAAATGTAATAATTCCTTGTTAGATTTTTGTTTACGGAACTTGATGCAGGTCCACTCACTGCATGTTTTGAAAATATTTGTTAAGAATCATATGCATTGTACCTGAGTTTATTGAAAAGAATAGAGGACAATTGATCAACTTGCCCCCAGAATACAGTACTAGCATGTCACGCTTCTGAGATATAACTCTATTGACATGGAAAAATGCACGATTTTGATATGATTACGATCCTTAGCTTTGAAAGAAGTAGTTACGCTCTTTCAAAATGTTGGAGCCGATTTGTTTGAATATGCACCGTGCAATATTTATCGGAACATATTCAATTTCCGATATCAACATAACTTTGCATATTGATATCGAAGAACAAAGATTAGTCACGACACTCCTTTACCGTTCTGTTCGGTATCGTTGGGTGATGCTGAGTAAAGGTGTTCTGATATCTCATATGACAGGAGCAATGTTTTGGTTTTGCTCGAATTACAAAAAAATAAAATGAAACCAAGGATGGTCCACTGCACGAATTTATTTTAGCCTGCTTACTCTCACGCGAAATTTGACGTTTGAGCGGTGTCGGCACCGCTCAAACGTCAAATTTCGCGTGAGAGTATGCAGGCCAGCATAAATTCGTGCAGTGGACCATAAATCAAGACGGTTACTCCTTGGATTTCTCCGAGCTCGAAATTACAATGGAAAATGGTTCCTATAGGTCCGGATTAGGCCACATCTCACCGGATTGCTCCCCGGGACAGCAACATCAGTAGAAATACATATTGGTAGGTATTCTGGTCATTTTATTGGCAGTAGGACGCCACCGCCGTGTTGCGTTATTTCCGTTCACCGGCAAAACTCACTCCGTTCGGGAACCCTGTGAAAGATCCGAACTTTAATTGATTATAATTATGTTTTATTTGATTAATTATGGTTTCTCAATATGATGTTTATTCAGTTCGTCAAAGCCGGATACATTTTTTAATAATTCTGTTGTGGCTTTGGAAAGTGCTAAAGGCTAGTAATTTTTTGGGTATTTGAATGCATTTGGCCACCCATAATCATTGTAATACCGTGTGACTCAGTAAGTAACTATATAAACATAACATCTCCCAGTTCCTATGAATGTAAGTTCAATTCCCAATTTAGGAAATGATTACAAAAAAAATCATAATAAACATGAACAGGAAGAGTGGGTGGTGGGTGAGGTGGCTTTTTTTAGCTTTTTTGAATGATTATGACAGCTCGGTAAAGTAGAACCCACTATTTTTAATAGGGTCAAGTGGGGTAAAATGCCATTTTTCAAACTTTCATCGTTTTCAATGATAATTAGCCTCATTTGTTAGGTTTCCAAAGTGGTAACAGCAACTAGACAATATTTGCTCGATACCTCAGCAAAAATATTCACAAAACTATTACATTTTCATCGATTTTCAGCGATTTTAAAAACTGATTCGTAAAACGGAAGTGGTGCAAAACGACCATCTGCCATGGGGTAAGATGCCACTTCATGAAAACATTCAAAAATTACGTCCATCAGTTTTCGGGCATTTCCGACTCATTTTCCCCCCTCTGTCCCGTTTTTTTCGTATACTCAATAAATGGTGTATAACCCCCCTCCCCGCAAAACGATAATCGTAATATTTGAATGACCCCTAACATGGAAAGCTTAGACATCAACAACCATGCGTCTCCATGCGTGCCTCAATCTCGTTGGAAACACTTGGCTGGTAATAAATTCATCAGAAAACCTTAATTCCAAGCACGAAAAACCGGAAGTTGCCAATTTTCATTGGGAAATCAAAGGATTTTTCGTGGGTTTGGTGGCCTAGCTTCTAGAAGAATGTTTGATGCAAACATATCTTGACACCATTTACCTATTGCAATGATCAAGTCCCATCCAGGAATGATTTTATGAGTTGGGCCATTTTACCCCATCTTGGCATTTTGGGCTTTGTTCCCCTATCGATGTGTCGTCAAAAATATTTATCAATCGATATCGAAGTAACTTGGTTGTTATTTAAATTTCTTTATGAAACGATGTCGATCGCTATCGATTTTCGGTATGAACGTCTTTAAAGGTCGTTACATATAAAGAAATGTAAAGATTTTTAAAGAAATGGTTGATCGGGCCGGGGTTACATTGAAATTCCTAAAGGACATTCCTAAAGAAAATTCCTAAAGGACGTTCCTAAAGAAAATTCCTAAAGGAAATT